>NC_041383.1:566182590-566206263 GCF_002162155.2 Triticum dicoccoides | reverse complement strand
GGGGGGGGCTTGCCTGGTTGCTCTGGCAAGGAGGGGTCGTCATCGACGTAGTCGATCACATGGGCAGCGTCGGTCTCGGGGTCTACTGGAGAGAAGAGGGGGAAGAAACAGTAAATATAGAGCAAACATAGCATAACAGGACAACAAGCAGAGCTAGACGTGTTCTAACGTGGTGCTACACGATACCGGCGAGGGGGGGAGTCAACCGGGAATGTTTGCTCGGTTCCGGACCTGTGTTAGACAGGTGACCGAAGGGGGAAAGTCCCACGTTCAGCATGCTAGGGGCATGTGACAGATGAACGGACCGCGTATTCGGATTCGTTGGATTTTTCTGAGCAACTTTCATATAGAAAACATTTTCATCCGAGTTACAGATTATTTTATATGAATTTTCTAAGTTTTAAACATATTTTGGAATTATTTATACTAACAGAAAAGGAATATGATGTCAGCATGACGTAGGAGTGATGTCAGCAGTCAACATTCCGGTTGACTGGTCAAAACTGACACGGGGGACCCACCTGTCAGCCTCTATTACTTAACAGAGCTTATTTTAAACTAAACTGAGGTTAATTAGCTGATGGGCCCCACATGTTAGTGGCTAATTAGCTAAACTAATTTCTTTTAGTTATAAAAACCATTTTAGTTATTATTTAAGTGGTGGGGCCGGCTCGTCAGTGGCACCGTACCGCCATGTCATCGTGTTGACTAGGTCAACCCAGTCAACGGGGCCCCTAAGGCCCACTAGCAGTGAGCCAGGGGTCGGGCCCGCCCAGCCACGTCGGCGGCGGCCGGCGTCTCGCCGCCGGCGACGCTAGAACGCGGCGGAGCCACTCGGGCCTCGTCGGAAACGCGCTAGGGGCGGCCGTTTCGCGTGCCGTTGGCACCGTTCAAACGCGCACACGACGTCGTGTCGGGTGGTGGTGGTGGCTTGCCCGGGGACGGCCGGAATAACCATCGGCGGCGAGCACGGGCGGCGGAGGTGTTCGGAGTCACGTCGGGAATGGGCTAGGGGGAACGGGAGGGCGAGAGGAAGGGCTGGTTGGGCTCCTGGGAACACTAGGAACACGATGGAGGGCTCAGACGGGGGCCACGACAGCGGTGGCCACGACGGTGATGGAGCAGGGCGACGGTGAATTACGGCAGTTGCAGCGAGCGAGCTAGAGAGGGAGGCGGCCTACGTGAGAGAAGGGAGAGGGGGAGGAGCTCACTGGGTGGGCGCACGAAGGCCCGGCGAGTAATAGGAGCGCAGTGGCGGTGGCCGGAGGCGAAAGCGGCGGCGACGACGGTCCAGAGGAAGACATATCCGATGCTGGGGTGGCTCCCGCCTTGAGGTTGTTGGCACAGACGAAGCAGCAGACGGCTGTGGGGCTCGTGGACACATTGGGGCGGCGAGGAGGGCCCGGTGGCCGCGGTGGCGCAGCAACGCGGCGGCGACAATGTGTCGGGGCGAGGTGGATCTGGAGAAGCGGGCGAGGCCAGAGGGAGAGAGGGGAGAGGAGGCATCCAGGGGGAGTGAGTGGGTGCGGGGAGCCCGAGGGGTCGAGGGGACGTCGCCCTTATCCCTTCCCCGACGGGGACGGCGACAGGGTTCGGTGGCGACCAGCGAGCGCGGTCGCTGGGTCGGGTGAACAGAGAGGAGGGAGGCGACCGGGGAAGGTGGGCTGCTGGGTTGGGCCGCCCAGATGACAAAGGCCCAGGGGGGGTCAGGGGGTTTCTTTTTCTTTTACCTCTGCTCTTTTCTTTTTACAGAAAAAGCATGGTAATATTTGGGCTGCCAAAAGGATTTTGTAAAATGTGGGACTTGGCCACATAATTACATTGCAATAGTTAGCAATGCCACAAAAAGGCTGTGAGGCTTTTGAAATAGTTTGAAATTTTTATAAAGTAAAAAGGCATTTAAACTATTGTTTTAGCCACTGCTTTAATTGCTTTAGGCCATTTAAACACCTTGCAAAAATGTTGGTTTACCACCAATATTAACAAATGACTATTTGCCACAAGATGAACATTTTAGATCTCCTGTCTGACAAATAAGAGTTTTTGACTTTAGATTGGATTTGAATTTGAATCGGTGATTTGGATCAAGTGAAGATTAGCAACAGTAACAATGATGACAAGGCATCATTGGAAGGGGATTACTGTAACATGATTCTCGGGGTGTTACACTCGTGGTCAAGGCGTTCCCCAGTGAGTACTATTGGCCCACAGCGTTCAACGACGTCACCGAACTGGTGCGCTCCTGTGAAGCCTGCCAGTTCCACGCCAAGCGGATCCACCAGCCCACACAAGGAGTCTAGACTATCCGCTTACCTGGCCGTTTGCGGTCTGGGGGCTGGACATCTTGGGACCATTTCCCCGAGCGCCAGGGGGATACCGCTACCTCTACATCGCCATCGACAAGTTCACCAAGTGGGCAGAGGTAGAAGTTGTCCGCACCATCCCGGCCGGCTCAACCGTCAAGTTCATCAAGGGCACCGTGAGCCGGTTTGGGGTTCCTAATCGCATCATCACCGACAATGGCTCGCAGTTCACTAGCAACCTTTTCAAAACATACTATGCTAACCTTGGAACGCAAATATGCTACGCCTCGATGGCACACCCCAGGAGCAACGGCCAGGTCGAGCGCGCCAATGCAGAGGTCTTGAGAGGCCTCAAGGCAAGGACCTTCAAGAAGAAGCTCGAGGCCTACGGCAGGGGTTGGCTCGACGAGCTCCAGTCCTTGTTGTGGTCCATCCGCACCACCGCGACCAAGCTGACGGGCGAGACACCGTTCTTCCTCGTCTACGGAGCTGAAGCAGTTCTCCCACACGAGGTCAAGCATCGCTCCATGCGGGTCCTGGCGTTCGATGAGGCACGCCAGAATGCCACGCGGGGGATGAATCTCGTGCTGGGGAAGGAATGCCGCCGTCAAGCCTCGCCCCGAGCGGCAAGGTACCAGCAGGTGCTGCGGCGGTACCACTGCCGCAGCATCCGCCCCAGGACACTCGAGGTGGGTAATCTCGTCCTGAGGTGGGTGCTCTCCAGGGAAGGGCTGCACGAGCTCTCTTCCATGTGGGAGGGCTCGTTTAGGGTTGCCCGTGTCTCCAGACCTGGCGCCGTGCTCCTGGAGACACAGGACGGGATCCCCATCCAGAACGCCTGGAACATCCAGCACCTCCCGAAGTTCTACCCATGAAGCAAGGCTCCACCCTGTGAAGGTCTCCGCTCGTGACACTCTCACGTAATAATGAGTGGGGTTGTACACGGCACGGAGTCTCCTGAGTGCCACCTTGGGGCCTCATGGGGGCTCCCTCCCACATCCTAGTGGTAGCCCTTAGCTCCGTTTCGGTGAGAATACTAGACTAGGTGCCGGGCGCGGCTGTTCATTTGCTTGCTTTCCGTAGTTGTTTCGTAGTCTTTTAATGGAATTCGAAGTTTTCGCGTTTTGGTTCGCCAAATTGAATTTTCTCTCCTCTCATTTTGCCCATTATTAGCTTGGGCCAGGAAGGGGCGGTAGTTGCCCGTCGCTCTTCCTCGCGCACCCCGCGCGTGGGGGCTAGACAGGTGTGTGCGCACGGGTCCCCCCTCACACAAGCACACCTCACCGAACCCCATTACCCTAGTGCTTCGGCTTTCTAATCCTTGCAAGACGCCCTCGATCGAGCTCATGGGCATCAGTGCCCTCTCATGTCCATGCCCCTCGGGCAGCGCGACACGGTGCCCTAAGCCATGACTAAACCTATGACAGGGGCCTCGTGCAAGGAAGAATGAGGTGACCGTTAAGGTTTCTTTTCCTCTAAACAGCTCTACGGCGTCTCCCGAGGCCTACAGGACCCCCCGAGGTTAGTAGCCCCCGAGTCATCAGGAAGGAGGGCTCCGCCAGGCATCAAGGGTCGCGCCCCCACGAGGTGGGAAGCTACCGCAACCATGTCAAGTTAAGTTACCCTACCTGTGCCTACCCAAAATACAAACTTCATAGCGTAACATTAAGATAATAAGCATAGCATAAAGGGCATGACTGCCATAGTTCATTACACACCCCAGCGGGGCACCCTACCCTTTTTTTTCAAATCACAGAAGAAAGGAAAGGTTAAACAAAAGCGGCCCGCAAGGCCGCCGCGGGTCCTGAAGCTAAGCTCGACAACCCCGAGCTCAGATCGGGCCTTCCTTTTGCTTCACTAGGGCGCGGCGGCAAGACGATCCGCCGCCTTCCTTAATGCGAGCTCGGTGGCGCGTAGGTTAGTCGTAGCCGCCACTGCTGGAGCTCTTGCCCGAAGAAGGGCTGCTGCTATGGGAGGAAGTGTGGACGTCCTCAAGGCCAAGCTCACCCTCGTCGCAGGCGCGGCCGACGACAAGGCCAAGCTCATCGTCGCCGCTACTGTCTTCCCGGCAGCACCCAGTGCGGTGGCCATCTTCCCTGAACACCCTCACAAAGAGGGTCGCAAGGCCATCATACTTTAAGTGATGAGTGCACCTCCCGGTCAGGCCTTGTGCGCAGGCAAACGCCTGCCAGCCGCAGGTCAGCACCATGCTGCCCGCAGCGGTGACCTCGATCCCAACCCACGAGGCCCTGCTGTAGCAACCGTCAGCCTACAGCCAGAGGCCGCCGAGCCTAGAGGTCGGCAGCTCGCTGATGAAGAAGCGTGGAAGCTGGAGCAAGGTGTCGGCGGGCCTCTCCAACCACACCACGAACTCCGGGAGCGCATCCTTCAAGGGAAAGCGCGGTCGAGGAGGACGGGCGACCATGGCTTGCCTCCCCTCATCGCAGGGGCTGCCCTGTTGCCGGTGGCCCCCGCCACAAGAAGAAGCGCCACTGCGGACGACAAGGGAGACACCGAATCCTGGAGAAGCGCGCCTGTGCCCCCTGGGGGCCGCCATGGGGGTCGCGGCATGCTTGCGGGGACGGTCGCAACCCCTCTTCGATGGTGGCGAAGCTGGCCCCTCCTCGGGGGCCTTCCCTTTCTCAGTGGTCGGGAACCTCCTCGCCGGCGCCATGGGCCTCACAACTGCGGCAAAGTGGAAAAGAAGAAGGAACAAGCAACAGGAAGATGAAGATGGAGATGAGCGAGGGGGGGCTCTACCCATCCCCTCATTTATAGTCAGAGGAAGGCCAACCATCGGCCTCCACGATCCTGCGCAATGATATCTTCTCTGCATCTAGCATCGACTCATCAAGTCGGGCAGTTGCCAGCATGGGGAAGTGGAGATGCCCACATCCCATCAATTGCCATGCATTGCCCAAGGCCGCAGGCGGTTAGGGCCCGTGGCACTCCACAATTGCCCTTTGGCTTCGCCCAGAAGCCAAGTCCCAGTGCGCCTTGAGCCTGGGGGCTACTGTTGGTGTTCTAGATATGGGGGTATCCAAACTTGCCTACCTGCGGCCCACGGCGTGGCTCCATCGACGTCCTGGTAAAGCATAGCTTCGACATCGGCAAACTAAAGACCCTCGCGAGGAGCCAAGCCTCGCGAGGCGAACAACACCAAGACCTCCAAGGGGATCATCCTCCTCAGGCTGGCTCCCGAGGAGTGGAGTTTTCTATGCAAGGCTCACCTCGCGAGGTTCGACTAACGTGAGCCATGACGACCAAGGCTAGGCGGGCGCCAGTGGGCGTAGAGCATCAGTTTCCTCTTTGGTGCAAGGAAGGCAAGCAGCAGGCGCGGAGTACCGAGGAAGTAGCCAAAGGTTTCCATTCTTGTGCACGAGACCAAGACCGCCAGGACAGCAGGACGGAGTTCATTGCCGAGCCCACCGCAGCGTCATGACCAAAGGCTTTTGCAGGCGAAGACCACTTTAGCCAGGATAGTATGTACTTTTTGTCTCCCTTCAAATATGGCCGTTGTGGGATCCCTTCCCGCCTACATTCGGGAGGAGGACCAAGGCCACTATAAATAGGACCTAGCCACCACCATGGAGGGGGATCGGACCCATTCCACCCTCACCAGCTCATCATCTCACTTGAGCCCAATAACACGCCTCCTGAGGCTGTTCTCCACTGTACTAGTTCTTCCTCAGCCCCTCGAGGCAAATCCACCACAAAGCAGGAGTAGGGTCTTACACCGCAAGGTGTCCTAAATCTGGGTAAACTGTTGTGTCTTTATTTCCCTTCGAGCTCGACGCATTAGCCTGTGAGATTAGCGAGTCGGAAGGCTGGGTAGGTTGAGATTTCCGCACACACCCCAGGGTTCGAACCTCTCAAGGGTTTGCGGAACCCAAAATACGACAGTCGACTTGCCCTCCCGTGTGTTGTCCAACTCTCTAGTGCAAAGTTGCGACTAGTAGGTAGAGCATCAGTCTGATGTCAACTAGTAGTACTAGCGGCATTCAATAGCTAGACACAATTCACTCGCACAGATGCATCTCTGTACAATGCCTGGAAACAAACACATGAGCTAGCTATGGTCTATGAATGTATGCATCTACAATGCGGATGCAGCAGCTAAACCACCTGAATTTCCATATAATTTTTCTTCTATTTCTAGTTACTATTAGGATTTTAGCTATCAACACATCACAAAAAAAACAACACATATCACTAATAATTGGTTGACCCGAAATACCCATCGGGCCAACGAAGCCACTACTATTCATGATGTGGGTCGGCCCCTGGCCTCTTATGTTGGCCCTGAGGCCACTAGGTCCGAGTCCAAGGCCAGGGTCGGGTCGGCCCATTACCATCCTGAACCGTAGTTTGAGGAGTTCATGTATTCACTATATATTAATGCTTTGTTCCGATTCTCTATTAAAAGGAGGCCTTAATATCCCTTAGTTTCCAATAGGACCCCGCTGCCATAGGAGGGTAGGACAAAAGATGTCATGGAAGTTCTTTCCATAAGCACGTATGACTATTTACGAAATACATACCTACATTATATTTATGAACTGGAGCTAGTGCCTTATCGCTCTAGGTTATGACTGTTATATGATGAATATCATCCAACGAATCCACCGATCCAATGCCTATGAATTTCTCTTATATTGCTCCTGCCAAGTTACTACTGCTATTGTTACTGTTGCACTTGCTACAAAATCATTGCTATCACTATTACCATTACTATTACTGTTACCACTGCTGTCAAAACTATCAAATTATTGTGCTACTAATCATATTGCTGCAAAATTAATCTCCAGGGTGGTTGAATTGACAACTCAGCTGCTAATACTTGCAAATATTCTTTGGCTCCCTTTGTGTCGAATGTATAAATTTGGGTTGAATACTCTACCCTCGAAAACTGTTGTGATCCCCTATACTTGTGGGTTATCAAGACCTTTTTCTGGCACCGTTGCCGGGGAAGCATAGCTATATTTGTTGAGTCACTTGGGATTATTATCAAATTATCACTATGAAGACTCTGAAGGATACTAAAACCAAGATCGTTCCCTCTAGGACGAGGGGAGGTAAGGAACTGCCATCACACTCTGCACTTGATTCACCTTCCATTTTGAGTAGACTTGCAATCTATGAATGATACTCATGATGATGCTAGTACCTTGTTTGATGATAATGTGCCACTAGGTGAATTTCTCGATGAACAACTTGCTAGAACTAAAGCTTTTGAGAGTGTTGAACCTGATAAAATTATTGAAACTGGAAGTCTTGAAACACCTATTAGACCTAGTCCTCCTAGATATGAATTTCCTAAGATACCAGAAGGTTATGTTATAGATGAGGAGACAACTAGAGACTTTCTTCCTTGCAATTATAGGGGTGATCTTAAGAAATTATTATGCAAACTGAAAGATAAATCTTTGAATGCTAGAATGAAATGTTATCCTAAGTTTGCTACTTCACCTACCTTTATTGATGATAAAGATTATGAATTCTCTGTCGACCCAGAATTAATTACTTTGGTTGAATCCGATCCTTTTCATGGTTACGAAACTGAAACTATTGTGCCACACCTTACTAAGTTGAATGACATAGCCACCCTTTTTGCTCACGATGAGAAAATTTGCTATTATTATATCCTCAAGTTATTTCCGTGCGTAGTCCCTAGGATATGATTTACTACTTCTTTAAAAAATATTTTCCTGCTCATAAGAAACAAGCTGCCTTACAAGAAATATTTAACTTTGTGCAAATTGAAGAAGAGAGTCTCCCACAAGTTTGAGGGAGGCTTCTCCAATTGCTTAATGCTTTGCCTGATCATCCTCTTAAGAAAAATGAAATACTTGATATCTTCTATAATGGATTAACCGTTGCTTCTAGGGACTTACTAGATAGTCGTGCCGGTTGTGTTTGCAGGGAACAAACTGTTGAACAAGCTAAAGAATTATTGAATAACATATTGAAAATTATGATGATTGGGCTCTTCCCGAACCACCGCCTAAACCCACTCTGAATAAGAGGGGTATCTTATATCTCAGTCCTGAAGATATGCAAGAGGCAAATAAATGTATGAAGGAAAAAGGTATTAAAGTTGAGGATGTCAGAAATTTACCTCCCATTGAAGAAATACATGGGCTTGATACACCACCACCACCTAAGGTGGTAGAGGTAAATTATTTAACGAAATTCAATAAAAATGATAATCCTTATAATATGCATCCTAGTCAATGCATGTATGAGTTTGATAATTACATTAGAAAACAAGACCACTTCAATGCAAATGTTATGAAACAATTGAAATACAACTCTGATATGATTGCTCACTTGAGTGACTTGTTATTTAGAATCTCAAATGATGTTAGAGGTGTAGGAAAACATGCCTCTATGGTTCAAACTCAACTAGAAAAAGTTGTCAAATCTCAAAGAGAATTGCTTGATGAAATGAACAATAGTATAAATGCCTTTGTTGTTAGAGTAGCAACTAGAGGAGGTAAAATGACTCAGGAACCATTTTACCCTGAGGGACACCCAAAAAGAATTGAACAAGACTCTCAAAGACTTAACAATAATGCACCTAGGCCTTCTAAAAATAAAAATAAAAATAAAAATGATAGGACTTTGCATGCCTCTAGTGAACCTGAAATAGAAAAATCTCCTGAAGCTAATAATGATGTTTCTATTTCTAATGCTGATACTCAATCTGGTAATGAATACCCACCTTCTAATAATGAAAAAGATAATGATGAGGTTCATGAAGACACTCAAACAAATAATAAAGAACCAGACAATGATGTTGAAATAGAACCAGCTGTTGATCACGATAACCCACAACCCAAGAATAAAAAATACGATAAAAGAGACTTTGTTGCTAGAAAACATGGTAAGGAAAGAGAACCATGGGTTCAAAAACCTATGCCCTTTCCACCTAAATTAAGTAAGAAGAAGGATGATGAAGAATTTGAATGCTTTGCTGAAATGATTAGGCTAGTCTTTTTGCGTACCCGTTTGACAGATATCTTAAAAATGGCCCCTTATGCAAAGTACATGAAAGACATCATCACCAATAAGAGAAAAATACCGGAAGCTTAAATTTCCACCATGCTTGCTAATTATTCTTTTAAGAATGGAGTACCTAAAAAACTTCGAGATCCGGGAATACCAACTATACCTTGCTCCATCAAAACAAATTATGTGAAAACAACTTTGTGTGATTTGGGAGATGGTGTTAGTGTTATGCCTTTCTCTTTATATAAAAGACTTGATTTGAATAAACTCACACCTACTGAAATATCTTTGCAAATGGCTGACAAATCAACTACCATACCTATCGGTATTTGTGAGGATGTACCCGTTGTTGTTGCAAATGTTACTATCTTAATAGACTTTGTTATACTTGAGATGCCCAAGGACGACAATATGTTGATTATCCTTGGTAGACACTCTTTGAATACTGTCGGGGCTGTTATTAATTGCAATAAAAGCAAGGTCACTTTTCATATGAATGGTAATGAGCATACGGTGCACTTTATGAAGAAACAATTCCAAGTGAATGGTATTAATGTTACTGAAAAATCTCGAAAATCACTATTGGAAGTTTTCAACTACCTCTACCTACTATTAAAAACAAATATGAAATGCTTATTGTTGGGGACATGCATATCCCCATTGAGGTAACCTAGTGTTTTACGAAAGTTCTTAGGTTCCATGCTAATCAAAAGTGGTTGTTAATAAGACTTGATCAATCTTATTAATGGATCATTTTTGAGAGGTATGAAGTCAATGAATTGAGTACGCACCACTTTTTGTTCTTACTTTTATTTTCTGTTTTTCTTAGTTAAATAAAATAAAATGCCATGTTTTATCTATTTTCTGAATTTCCCGTTGTAGGATCGAAAGCATGTCTAGAGGGGGGGGGGGTGATTAGACTACTTGACCAAATAAAAATCTAGCCTTTTCCCAATTTTAGTTCTTGGAAGATTTTAGCAACTTAGCACAAGTCAAGCAATCAACCTACATATGCAATTCTAAGAGTATAGCAGTGGAATGTAAAACAATTGCATATGAAGGTAAAGGGAGGAGTTTGAGGAGGCAAATGCAATGTTGACACAGAGATTTTTTATCCATGGTTCCGATAGGTGGTGCTATCGTACATCCACGTTGATGGAGACTTCAACCCACGAAGGGTAACGGTTGCGCGAGTCCAGGGAGGGCTCCACCTACGAAGGGTCCACGAAGAAGCAACCTTGTCTGTCCCACCATGGCCGTCGCCCATGAAGGCCTTGCCTCACTAGGGTGGATCTTCACGAAGTAGGCGATCTCCTTTCCCTTACAAACTCCTTGGTTCAACTCTACAATCTTGACGGAGGCTCCCAAGTGACACCTAGCCAATCTAGGAGACACCACTCTCCAAGAAGTAACAAATGGTGTGTTGATGACGAACTCCTTGCTCTTCTGCTTCAAATGATAGTCTCCCCAACACTCAACTCTCTCTCATAGGATTTGGATTTGGTGGAAAGAAGATTTGAGTGGAAAGCAACTTGGGGAAGGCTATAGATTAAGATTTATGTGGTAGGAATGGAATATCTTGACCTCAACACAAGTGTAGGTGGTTCTCTCTCAGAAAATGTATGTTGGAAGTGTAGGAATGTTCTGATGGCTCTCTCCATGAATGAAGAGTGGGTGGAGGGGTATATATAGCCTCCACACAAAATCTAACCATTACACACAACTTACCAAACTCGGTGGGACCGAATCGTGAAACTCGGTCAGACCGATTTAGTTCATAATGTGACCGTTAGGAATTTCGGTGGGACCAATGTGATCAACTCGCTAGGACTGATGTGCTAGGGTTAGGGCATAATGTAATCTCGGTGAGACTAATTACACAAACTCGGTGAGACCTATTTTGGTAATAGACACACACAGAGTTGGTCAGGCAAACTCGGTGGGACCGATTCCCTCATCTCGGTTGGACCGAAACGTTACGAAAGGGAAACAGAGAGTTTGCATTGCAATCTCGGTGGGACCAATCGCTCATCTCGGTTTGACTGAAATGTTACGAAGGGAACAAAGAGATTACAATCCCATCTCGGTGAGATCGAGATCCCTATCGGTGAGACCGAAAAGACTAGGGTTTCTGGCAATGGCTATGTCAAATGAACTCGGTGGCACCGGATAGAATGTTTCGGTGGGGCCGAGTTTGACTTTTGGTTTGGGCCATATGTGGGTGTGAGAAAGTAGTTGAGAGTTTTGGGAGCATATCACTAAGCACTTTGAGCAACAAACTCATTAAGCAACACCTCACCCTCTCTTGATAGTATTGGCTTTTCCTATAGACTCAATGTGATCTTGGATCACTAAAATGAAAGATGTAGAGTCTTGTGCTTTGAGCTTGAGCCAATCCTTTTGTCCTTAGCATTTTGAGGGGTCCATGTTTCTCATCCATTCCATGCCAAACATTGAGCTTTCCTGAAATATTTATCTTGAAATAGCATTAGCTCAATGAGCTATATGTTGTTAGGAATTACCAAAACCACCCAGGGATAGTTGCACTTTCAATCTCCCTCTTTTTGGTAATTGATGACAACATATTGATCAAAACTTCGACAAATGATAATAAGATTGAAAAACATCGTCGCTTTGAGAAGTATGTGATAAGCAAGAGCTCCCCCTAAATTTGTGCATTATTTAAAATTTGCTTTGGACTGCAAATGCACAATGTGTTAGGATTATGGGTTACTCTTTCATGTCACATACATCTTGGTGGAGCGCTCAAAATGATAATAATTGAACACATGCACTCATCACCAGGCAAAGTGAATGATCATATAAGGATATAAGAGATAATATCATCCAACAAGCATTAAGGGTAGCATATGATCAAACACATGATCAACCAAGTAAACAAGTAGCTCACAAGCACACAATCAAGAAGTTCAACCAAAAACAAGAGAGATAAAAAGCAACACTCTCTCTCGAAGCCTATGATCTATACATTTTCTCCCCCTTTGGCAACAAGTTACCAAAAAGTTCAAAAGATGCATAGTGCTAAACGACTATCAGGCTTGGCCTTCATGAGGTGGTGTAGAGATGACTCCAAGGACGAAAGCGTTTGTAGATGTAGCTAGAGCTGGTGGAGTGGCTGCTGGAGCTGGTGGCACTGAAGCTGTGGCAGCTGGTGCAGATGTTGTAGCTCTAGTATCTGTGACTGGCACTACAACAGATCTCTGTCCTCTGGGCACTCTAGCAAAATCATCTGTAGTAGACTTGCCCTTCTTCTCCTCCACTTCCTCCTGAAGTTGCTCAACTGCAGTTTCGATCTCAGTTACCTTGACATCAAGAGCATAGAATTTCTGCTCAATGATCCTCTCCAAACTCTCCTAGTTTTGAGTCAGGGTGGCCAAGCCCTTCTCAATCCTCAAGGTGGAGGCAATCAGATAGCCAAGATGATCTTGCTTGCTCTTCAGGAATACTTGAGATGCCTCTTCAGCAGTTGGCATCTTTGTAGCTTTCTCTGCCCTTGCCTTCTCTCTCTTCTCATGTGCTTGAGCTGATGATGGTTCATTCTCATTCATAACAACAATATTGTCTTCAAATTCAGGGTAGATGGGCAGGTGCTCCTTATCCAATAGGTATTTTCCTGTGCACATCTTGGAGTTTATGAGCTCCTAAATTTGTGGGGCATACCCACAAGATCTTTTCTGATCAGCTCCTGTTCTTTTGATTGTCTCCACAATCAGACTCATCACTTTAAATTTTTGAGGCACATCAAACAAGTGTAGCAAATTGACAACATGTCCTCTGATCACCTGACTTGGGTAGCAATGTGTGCCTTAGGATCCAATTGATGGTAGGCAAACCAGACAACAGGAAATGGACAGATCCAAACTTATGAGTCTCCAAAGCATCATCTGGAATCTCTTTGTACATGTGTGCCATAGTGTTATGGTCTTTCTTCTTTTCAGCATAAACATCCAAGTCATCTTCAGTTTCTTTTGGAGCATTGATCAACTTAGCCCATTCTTCCATAGAGGATTGGTACCTAGTACATTCTGGCATCCAAATGATCTTCCCATCTCGGTAGAAGTGGGCAGTAGAGTAAAACTGCATGATCAGCTCATCATTCCACTTGGTGAGCTTCTGGGCAACAAATGCATCAACTCCACAAGCTTTGAAGCTGTCATATACTCCTGGATAGTGATCTTCATTCTCCTTGATGTACTCCTAGTTGACCCATCTCATGTCACAGACAATAGGCTTCTTGTCAAGCAAGATTGTCTCATAAAAGTCTTGCTGTTCCTTAATGTGAAACCTGTAGTCAACAGCAGTTCTTCTTCTGACAGCATATGGATCAGACTGTCTCCATAATCTTAGTCATGAATCCTTCCTGATTTTCATGTTCTCTTCAACATGATGTGCATCATTGTGGTCAGGGATCTTGGGTTTCAGTTTTCTCAACACATGTGAAACATCTTCTTCTACAGCTTCAGGCACTGGGGCCTTGTTCTTCTCCTCAGCAGGTATACTTCTGGTGTTCCTCTTGGGTTTAGGCTTTTGAGCTGGAGCAGCAGCCTTGGGAGAAACTTTCGGCTTAGATGGAGCAGCCCCTGATCTGATTGCATCTCCCATGAGCTTCTGAGCTTCGGGTGCTGGAGAAGCATCCTCTTCCTCTTCATCTTCCTCATCAGAATCTCTCCTCATGGAGGGCTTGCCAAGAACTTTGGCAGTAGTTGTTCTTGCCCTCTTATTTTTCTTGTCTTCACCAGCATCTTCTTCTTCAGATTCAATGGTGAACTTCATAGTTTCACCTGTGGCAACCTTCCTGGGTTTGGATGTGGGCACTCTCCTAGCAGGTGCCTTCTTGTTCATGCCTGGATTAGTTGTAGCAGTTGTGCCATACTCCTTCTTCAACACCTTCTTCTTTGAAGTGGCCTCATCCTCAATAGCCACATAATCCTCATCTTCTGGATCTGAGGTTTTATTCTTTCTTGTCCTGGTAGCTGATACGTCTCCAACGTATCTATAATTTATGAAGCATTCATGCTATTATATTATCTATTTTGAATGTTTATGGGCTTCACTAAACACTTTTATATTATTTTTGGGACTAACCTATTAACTGTAGGCCCTGCCCATATTGTTGTTTACTTGCCTATTTCAGTGTTTCAAAGAAAAGGAACATCAAACAGAGTCCAAACGGAATGAAACCTTCGGGAGCGTGATTTTTGGAACGAGCGTGATCCAGGAGACGTGGAGCTGAAGTCAGGGAAGCTTCGAGGAGGCCACGAGGCAGGGGGCGCGCCCACCCCCTGGGCGCGCCCTCCACCCTCGTGGGCCCCTCGAGGCTCCCCCGACCGACTTCTTTCGCCTATATAAGTCCATATACCCTAAAACCTTCGGAGAACATAATAGATCGGGAGTTCCGCCGCCGCAAACCTCTGTAGCCACCAAAAATCTCTTGGGATCCCGTTCCGGCACCCTGCCGGAGGGGGAATACATCACAGGTGGCCATCTGCATCATCTCGGCGCTCTCCATGACGAGGAGGG
Organism: Triticum dicoccoides; assembly: GCF_002162155.2. NCBI lineage: Eukaryota > Viridiplantae > Streptophyta > Magnoliopsida > Poales > Poaceae > Triticum > Triticum dicoccoides. The sequence continues at coordinate 566,191,408 of NC_041383.1, read as the reverse complement.
AGTAGTTCACCCTCCGGGCTGAGGGTATGTACTAGTAGCTATGTGTTTGATCTCTCTATCTCGTGTTCTTGAGGTGATACGATCTTGATGTATCACGAGCTTTGCTATTATAGTTGGATCTTATGATGTTTCTCCACCTCTACTCTCTTGTGATGAATTGAGTTTTCCTCTTGAAGTTATCTTGTCGGATTGAGTCTTTAAGGATTTGACAACACTTGATATATGTCTTGCCGTGCTTATCTGTGGTGACAATGGGATATTCACGTGATCCACTTGATGTATGTTTTGGTGATCAACTTGCGGGTTCACCTTGTGAACTTATGCATAGGGGTTGGCACACGTTTTTGTCTTGACTCTCCGGTAGAAACTTTGGGGCACTCTTTGAAGTACTTTGTGTTGGTTGAATAGATGAATCTGAGATTGTGTGATGCATATCGTATAATCATGCCCACGGATACTTGAGGTGACAATGGAGTATCTAGGTGACATTAGGGTTTTGGTTGATTTGTGTCTTAAGGTGTTATTCTAGTATGAACTCTATGATAGATTGAACGGAAATAATAGTTTCGTGTTATTTTACTACGGACTCTTGCATAGATCGAATAGAAAGGATAACTTTGAGGTGGTTTCATACCCTACCATAATCTCTTCGTTTGTTCTCCGCTATTAGTGGCTTTGGAGTGACTCTTTGTTGCATGTTGAGGGATAGTTATATGATCCAGATATGTTATTGTTGTTGAGAGAACTTGCACTAGTGAAAGTATGAACCTTAGACCTTGTTTCCTACCATTGCAATACCGTTTACGCTCACTTTATTCATTAGTTACCTTGCTGTTTTTATATTTTCAGATTACAAATACTCATATCTACCATCCATATTGCACTTGTATCACCATCTCTTTGCTGAACTAGTGTACCTATACAATCTACCATTGTATTGGGTGTGTTGGGGACACAAGAGACTCTATGTTATTTGGTTGCAGGGTTGCTTGAGAGAGACCATCTTCGTCCTACGCCTCCCACGGATTGATAAACCTTAGGTCATCCACTTGAGGGAAATTTGCTACCGTCCTACAAACCTCTGCACTTGGAGGCCCAACAACGTCTACAAGAAGAAGGTTGTGTAGTAGACATCAAGCTCTTTTCTGGCGCCGTTGCCGGGGAGGTGAGTGCTTGAAGGTATATCTTTAGATCTTGCAATTGAATATTTTTGTTTTGTGTTTTATCACTAGTTTAGTTTATAAAAGAAAACTACAAAAAAATGGAATTGAGTTTGTCTCATACGCTACGTCTTTTTAATATCTTTCGTGAGAATGATTGTCGGTGTCAAAACCGGCGGATCTCGGGTAGGGGGTCCGGAACTGTGCGTCTAAGGCTAATGGTAACAGGAGGCAGGGGACACGACGTTTTACCCAGGTTCGGGACCTCTCGTTGGAGGTAATACCCTACTTCCTGCTTGATTGATCTTGATGATATGAGTATTACAAGAGTTGATCTACCACAAGATCGTAGAGGCTAAACCCTAGAAGCTAGCCTATGATTATAATTGTTGTTGTCCTACGGACTAAACCTCCGGTTTATATAGACATCGGAGGGGGCTAGGGTTACACAGAGTCGGTTATAGAGAAGCAGATCTATATATCCGAATTGCCAAGCTTGCCTTCCACGCAAAGGAGAGTCCCATCCGGACACGGGACGAAGTCTTCAATCTTGTATCTTCATAGCCCAACAGTCCGGCCAAAGTATATAGTCCGGCTGTCCGAGGACCCCTTAATCCAGGACTCCCTCAGTAGCCCCTGAACCAGGCTTCAATGACAATGAGTCCGGCGCGTAGATTGTCTTCGGCATTGCAAGGTGGGTTCCTTCTCCGAATACTCCATAGAAGATTTTGAACACAAGAATCGTGTCGGGCTCTGTAAAACAAATTCCACATACCACCATAGAGAGTATAATATCCCACAAATCTAATCTGCTGACAGCTTTTTATAACATGACATCACGCCACGGTCCGGTCATTATTTGAACTGTTTTTCACAACCAGCCACTACACGCGCTGCGAGGCGGTTTTATTGGCACGTCTTGTCGAAGCAGAGATCGTGTCCCCCTTATCACGAGATTCTCATCAATACAGGTGTGGGTAACCCAACCATGTTTGTTTAATATGACTCCTCGATTTTAGTCAAGTACCAAACGGTCACGTGGGGGACGCTTGATATTCGTCCTCTTTATAAGGGGGACAAGGCCTGTCCTTTTCTTCCCACGCTCGATCCTTCCCCTCCCGCACCTCGAGTTCCAACACCCAAGGCTCAAGCTTAAGAACTTCGGACCCTCGACCATGTCCGGATCCAATCTTCAAGGCCGGTGGATGCCCTCCTCCGTCATAGAGGAGAACATCAATAAGCTTAGGGAGGCCAGATATCTCACCGCTGAAATCCCGCACAGGCTGCCTGCTCAAGGGTAGGTCATCCCCACTCCCGAACCCAATGAGAGTGTCGTATTTATTTCCCACTTCCTCTGAGGGCTAGGTTTTAGTCTTGATCCCTTCGTGAGGGGGCTCATGTTCTATTACGGGCTAGATTTCCATGATCTAGCTCCGATCCATCCTTCACATCTCATCGTTTATCGTCGTGTGTGAAGCCTTTCTCCGCATTACCCCCCACTTTGGCCTATGGCTCAAGATCTTCAATGTGAGGCCGAGGGTGATTAACGGGCATCACGCGGAGTGCGGAGGCGCTATAATAAGCAAAGGCGCCGACGCCCCATGGCCAAAGGGTTCTTTCGCAGAAACTTCGGATTTATGGCAGCAAGAGTGGTTTTACATCACAGCTCCCCGAGGTACAAAGCAGGCAGCCACTCCAGTGTTCCATTCGGGGCCCCCGCCGCAACTGGTGTCATGGGTCAACTAGGGGCTGGACTGGGGGCTGATTAACGACGTGCTGACACTGCAAAGCCGCATCCGAGACCTCCTTAAGAGGGATGTCAGTCTTGTCAAGATAATGCAAGTGATGCTGGTTCGTCGAGTCCTGCCCTGCCAACGTCGTCCTCTCTGTATGTGGGAGTTCAACCCGGAAGGACCCCGAACCATTCAACAATCCTTCGGCATGACGCTCAAAGAGATGTATGGGTCATTCTTCGGATCACGAATAAAGTGTCCGGACACCACCGAGGACGTGGGTCTCAACTGCAACCGTCCGGATACCCAGGTAAGTAATTCCGCTACCGAACACACCATCCTTGATGTTTATTATAACATCATTCTGAAAAATTGCTCTCTGCCAGGACTAACTAAGGAAGGCAGAGAGGATTAGGTGTCCGTCCCCTCTTCCCGAAGGCTCGCCGGATGCTTTGTTGACCAAGATGCTTGAGCGCGCACCATATCAGGTGCCATCAGGAGAAGACGAGGGGAGGAATAGAGAAGCCACAGGTGGGCCTCATATTTTACACATCCAAATTGGGGGAGTAAGTGCCTCCACGAAGGAGGATAATCGGGGAGGGAACTTAAAATCCCCTCTCCTCAAGGTAAGAAAAGGGCCGCCTCTGAAGACTTGGAAACGGAGGCTTCCAAACGAGTGAACAAACCCTCGCCAAGGGGCCCTGCCCCAGAGGGCGCTCTTGCTGCACAGCGCCTGCAAGGAGGCCAGCCCTCCACCTAGCCGTAAGTAAAAGAGTACTTTGGTAAATATATCTCGTTTTGTCTTTGAGGATAATAACCAAAACATATTTGTTGTAGTCCGGCTCATAGCCCTTCTCCACAGAGTTCGTCTTCGAGGGATCTTCCTCCGAAGATGATGGAGAGTGAAACGCCTCCCCCTGCCTCCCCGTCACATGGGGCGGACGACCCCGAGGTGTCGTCACAGAGGATTTCTCCCGATTAGCCGAGGCCAGAAGTTGACACTTCGGCTGCCCGAAGTTTGGACTATTAGGCTCCCAAGGAGATGATAGAAAGAGTCCGGGGATGTTCGGCATACAGCCGGACACACTGATGGGTCTGCTAGGGCGAGCGGCCATCTCAGAGACACATCGTACTTTAATGGGTACGGTAATTGATAGGATTTCATCCGCCAAAAGCGGATTGAATGAAGCCTTTACAAGTCTGCTGAGCGGCTTTGAGGTACGCAAAATAATATATGTATTTCTGACGGTACCGCACATGCTAGGTGTGCTCTGGATAGATAGTAGCCCCTGAGACTCTGGTTGCCACCCGGAGGTGGCAAACAGAGGATCGTAATCCGAGGTAATAATCGCGCTGCTACGTATGTGCGGGCGACTGACCAGACTGCTGATTTTGCCGAACTAAAGCGGCAGCTGGACATGGCGGATGCCGACATAGCGCTTGTTAACAAGCGGCTTGACGAGGCCTAGGGTATGTATGTTCGGCTTGTACGTAAATTGTAAGAGGAGCATTATGCTAGTATCTTATAATATATTGTGACTGCAGATGGAGCTGCTGCCGTAGAGACCCTTCGGGCAGAGCTTGCCTGAGCCAAGGAACAAGCTCAAATAAGTGATGCGGCCGCCCTGAAGGCGGTCGAAGAGTTGAGAGCCGAACATGCTGCTCATCGCCAGAGCGAGGAAAGGATAGCCGAGATGGCTGTTGAGCTGAAAGATGCCGTAGACCTCTATGAGCTCCTTGAAAAGGACAGCCAAGTGAGAGCGGCTGACCTGAAGAAGGCCCTCGATGCGGCCAAGGAAACCCGCTCTGAAATGAGAGGGATAAGGGAGGAGCTTCGGGAAGCCGGAGATATCATGGCTGGGAGGCCCTATTTGTTACGGATGAAGTTTGGAGATCCAAAGTATGCCGCTCTGGATCAGTTGTGGAGTGCTACAGATGCGTATGCGAACCTGACGAAGAGTGCTGCTGAGGCGACTGAGTTTTAGAAAGATCGGAAAGACCATCAGGTAGAGAGGTTATTCTGGTCGCAGTTCAGTGCCCCGACGCGTCCGCTGCCATTGAATGAAAGGATGGCTCCATGGGCCGAAATCCACAGGTTTTCCGGGCTTGCTATGAGGTCTGTCGTGGATCATCTTTGGCCATGTGGACCAAGACCGGACAGCTATTTTGGATTGGTGCAACAATTCCTTGGTGTTGTGTCGCATATCGATGCTGTGAAGAGGTCGGCGTGCATAGAGGGTGCACGGATGGCTCTTGCCCATGTTAAAACATACTGGGTTGGGATGGAGACCACCGCTATTGCAACCCGGGGTGCGGCGGAAGGCCAGGACCTGGCCGAGCACTATTTTGAAGAAGTCTTAGAAGGCGCCCGTTTAATAGAGGCTCAGTGCTTGAAGAGTGCCATGTTCGAGTGACATGTATCTCAATTATAAAGACAATGCTATTTTGATTATAAAGGCCATGTTTATACTTTTGCCCGAAAGTATTGTAGTGCGTCATGTGCGGCCGTTTATGTATGTATATAACCTGAAAGTTAGTAGTCGTCGGCTTCAGCCCCCACGCATATAATGCGGGGGTGTTCGGGAAAACACATAGTCACACTTGATCCAACGTCTTGGTCTGTTAAGGAGGTTGTAGCGCGGCGAACCAGGAAATCGGACTATATAGCTTTAACACTTTCACTTAGCCATAGGAGTTTGATGGTGGGGCTACTATATAGCCCCTAGTACTTTCGTGTTCATCTGAAGATGGTGCACATACGTGCATGACCGGGAAACCGGTCCTTCATTAATGCGGAGGAATCGCGAAGATTCAGCTGAGTCATCGAGTGGTTGACCAGTCTCGCGCTGTATCATGACAGTCAGTTTTCGGCTTTCTCTACTGAGGTGCTCACCAGATGAACCAGGCCACAATCACAGTACTTCTCCCGATGCCGCCTTAGCCGATAGAGCGGAACGTAAGGTAGCAAAACACGGGAGCCGGGCAAACCCAACATTTGACCAAAGACATGATTCGGAGCTGATGCATATAAGGCCAAACTCGCGACGCTGAACACTCCCTAAGGTATTCGGACTTTACAACATATACTGGGCTAAATAATGCCCTCGATAATAAGCCCTGAGTTTCCAGGTACGTACATTCGTCTGGCGTGACAAAAATGCCGATAACGCCAGTATTCCTCCTGGTTATATCAAGTGTCCAGAGGGGAAGAAGCAACAAGAGACATTAAAAAGGTTTATGCAGGGTCTTAATCTAAAAAGAAACCTTTGAGCGGGGCCCTGCTGAACGTCTGCGCCTTTATCTCCATTGTGCCGTATCCTGGAAGGGTGTAGCATGATGATCATCTGTAAAAGGGAAAAACCCAGGTGAAAGACTTTGTGTGAGGAGTTCGTTAATCTGAACCATGAAAATGCAATATGTTATTGTATTGATAGGGTTGGGCCAAACTATGGGCCTATTTTTTGCGAGTAGCCCCTAGCACCATTTATGGGGATATCCCAGTTTGGGCTGTTACATTTGGTGGGGCGCCGGACTCGTCTAACCGTGTTCGTGGTCTTGACGACCATTTATTCTTGTAGGAGGGGCCGCTCAGTGTTCGGCTGCTAGAGCCTCCACGTATTCTTCTGCGCGTAAGGAATGCTCTGTATTTCCGCTAACTGTGATGACGCCACGTGGACCGGGCATCTTAAGTTTAAGGTAGGTGTAGTGCGGTACTATATTAAAACGAGCAAAGGCCGTTCTTCCGAGTAGTGCCTGATAGCCGCTTCAAAATGGAGCGATGTCGAAGGCTAGTTCTTCGCTTCTGAAGTTGTCGGGAGAACCGAATATAACCTCTAGTACTAGAGAGCCCGTACAGCGGGCCTCGACGCCTGGTATCACTCCTTTAAAGGTAGTGTTGCTTAGGCTGATTCTTGACGGGTCTATCCCCATTTTGCAGACAGTGTCCTGATATATCTGGTTTAGACTACTGCCGCCGTCCATAAGGACTCGAGTGAGATGGTATCCATCAATTATTGGGTCGAGCACCAAGGCAGCCGAGCCTTTGTGCCGGATACTAGTCAGATGGTCCGTGCGATCGAAGGTGATCGGGCAGGCCGACCAGGGATTGAATTTGGGGGCGACGGGCTCCACAGCGTATATGTCTCGGAGTGCGCGTTTGCACGTTCTCTTTGGAATCTCAGTTGCGTAAATCATATTCACTGTTTTGACTTCTGGTGGGAATTTTTTCTGTCCCCCAGTGTTCGGCTGGCGAGGCTGATCCTCGTCCTCACTTGGTGTCTCCCTCCCCTTGTGTTCGGCATTTAGCTTGCCGGCCTGCTTGAAAACCCAGCACTCTCTGTGGGTGTGGTTTGCAGGTTTTTCGGGGGTGCGATGAATCTGACATAATTTGTCCAGAATCTTATTTAGGATGGACGGTCCATCTCTACTGCCTTTAAATGGCTTCTTCCGTTTACCGGGTTGGGAGCCCCTGAATCTGGTGTTTACCATCGTGTTATCTGGGCTGCTTTCATTTTTTGATGCTTGTTTTTGTTGCGTCGCGGCTTCCCGTTGCCATCTCTGACTTCGGATGTGCCTGGGTCGCTGGTACCACTACGGGCCAGCCAATTGTCCTCGCCCGTGCAAAAGCGGGTCATGTGTCTTGTTAAGGCTGCCATTGTCCTTGGCTTTTCCTGGCCAAGGTGTCTGGCAAGCCATTCGTCCTGGACACTGTGCTTGAAGGTTCCTAAGGCTTCGGCGTCCAGGCAGTCGACGATTTGATTCTTCTTAGTAAGAAATTTGTTCCAAAGTTTCCGGGCTAACTCTCCAGGCTGTTGAATTATGTGACTTAGGTCATCTGCGTCCGGAGGTCAGACATAGGTCCCTTGAAAATTGGCCCTAAAATCATCCTCAAGGTCTTCCCAACTTCTGATTGAGTTTTCGGGAAGGCTTTTCAACCAGTGCCGAGATGGTCCTTTCAATTTGAGGGGTAGGTATTTAATGGCGTGGAGATCATCTCCGTGAGCCATGTGGATATGAAGGATAAAGTCCTCAATCCAGACCCCAGGGTCTGTCGTTCCGTCGTATGCCTCTATATTCACAGGTTTAAATCCTTCAGGAAATTCATGGTCCAGCACCTCATCGGTGAAGCACAGGGAGTGTGTGGCACCCCTGTATTTGGACGTGTCATGGCATGCTGTCGACGGTTGTTGTGTTCGGTGCTGATTCCTAGCTGGTATTCGATCAGTGTGATCATTTTGGTAGCTCTGATCCTATGCCGAAGCGCGCTTCCTAGATCCACAGATGGACCTGGCCATACCGGACTTTTTGTCCAGGAGCTCATGTAAATTGTGTGCTGACTTGTGTGCGGCATCATTAGCCATCTTGTCACGGCCACGGGGTGGTCGGTCCGGCTGATCGGTCGTTTTCGGCTGAATGGGCTCTATGGCCTCGTCGTCGAATTCTGGCAGCAGCTTGCGCTTTGGATAACTCTTTGTGTGACGATCGCCGCCGTATTTTTCTTCTGTGCCGAGTACTTTGTTCCACCTGCGGTTGAGCGTATCCTGCGCAACCTTAAGCTTTTGCTTCTGCTTCTTTAGGCTCATCATGATGGCAATAAGCCTTCTGTGGAGGTTCTCTTGTTGCAAGAGTTTTTCCGAGATGATGAGTGCATCATCGTTTGGACTGTTCTCCTCTCCGGAGACAGGCTGTTGAATTTTATCCTCGGGATCGGCGCCATCTGACATCGGCTCCGGACTATGTTCACTGTCCCCTGGCTCATCCTGCTCCATCGTTGGGTCCATGGGGTCGTCATTTCCTTTGGACTCGACCAGGGTATTATTCTTTCTTGCACTGTTGTCGCTGTTTTTACTGTGGCGGGATTTAGATCGGCGCCTATGGCGTCGCTTTGGTGGCTTCTCGAGGGGATTATCCTTCGTTGCATCATCG
>NC_041383.1:566165107-566182408 GCF_002162155.2 Triticum dicoccoides | reverse complement strand
GCAGTCCAGCGCCTAGTGGGCGGTGGTTCCTGTTCTTCTCTTGCGTTGTCGTAAACACCGTCGACAACTTCGGAGTCGAAATCGAGCATGTCGGTTAAGTCATCGACAGTGGCTATGAAGTGGGTGGTGGGCGGGGAACGAATTCCTTCATTGTCCGCTTCCCATTCGAGCCGGACATAGTTCGTCCAAGAATCTCCCGACAAGGAAAGAGACCTTAATGAATTTAGCACATCGCCCAAGGGCAAGTGCTGAAAAATATCCGCGGCGGTGAACTCCATGATAGGCATGGGTGTGCGCGGTTCGGATCCTGTAGCTGGAAACGAGTCTGAGGGTCTAATGACACCATCCTCGCCAGAGGTGGGATCAGTGTTCGGTTCCAACACCGATGAGTGTGCGGCCTCCGTGGCGGGGTCTATCCACCCGTCCTCGGGAGGCACGATCTGCTCCAGATTGATTCCCGGTGCCACCACAGGCGCGACCTCCCGAACATTGTCCGATGGCAGATCAAAGTCATGCCCGTCATGACCGTTCGGCGCTCCTGACATGGGGTTAAATCCGTCGAAGATCAAGTCTCCATGGATGTCGGCAGTATAGTTCAAGCTTCCAAACCTGACCTGATGGCCAGGGGCGTAGCTATCAATCTGCTCCAGATGGCCAAGCGAGTTGGCCCGCAGTACGAAGCCGCCGAATATGAAGATTTGTCCGGGAAGGAAAACCTCCCCATGGACTGCATCGTTGAAGATGGTTGAAGGAGCCATCAAGCCTTACCGCGACGACACAGTGGAACTCTCAATGAAAGCACCAATGTTGGTGTCAAAACCGGCGGATCTCGGGTAGGGGGTCTCGAACTGTGCGTCTAAGGCTAATGGTAACAGGAGGCAGGGGACATGATGTTTTACCCAGGTTCGGGCCCTCTCGATGGAGGTAATACCTACTTCCTGCTTGATTGATCTTGATGATATGAGTATTACAAGAGTTGACCTACCACAAGATCGTAGAGGCTAAACCCTAGAAGCTAGCGTATGATCATTATTGTTGTTGTCCTACGGACTAAACCCTCGGTTTATATAGACACCGGAGGGGGCTAGGGTTACACAGAGTCGGTTATAGAGAAGGAGATCCATATATCCGAATTGCCAAGCTTGCCTTCCACGCAAAGGAGAGTCCCATCCGAACACGGGACGAAGTCTTCAATCTTGTATCTTCATAGTCTAACAGTCCGGCCAAAGTATATAGTCCGGCTATCCAAGGACCCCTTAATCCAGGACTCCCTCAATGATGGTAAGGAAAATTGTGCTCAAGTGCTAGAAGAAGAATGCATTAGAATGTTTGGCACTAAATCTTTGTATGATGAGCATGATTGCAATGTTGTTAGTATGAACTCCTTGAATATCCATGATGCTAATGATATGCAAAGCCACAAGCTTGGGGATGCTATATCTGATGAAGATGATATGTTTAGTCCCCCAAGTTTTGATGAGAATATTTATTATGATGAAAGCATGCCTCCTATTTATGATGATTATATTGATGAAAGTGGGTTTGGGAGAGTGCCAACTTTAGGAAGTAATGATCCCACTATTTTGGAGGATGTTGAATATTATTGTGATAATTATGAAAGTGGATTTGGAGAGGTCATGACTTTATTTAGTGATGAATCCACTATTTCGGAAGAGGTTCCAATTGATTATGAGAACAAAGTTGCTATCTATGATGATTACTGTGATGACTTTTATGCTATTAAGAATAATGATAACCATGAAACTTGTCATCATGATTTTAATTTTCAATTGGATTATGCCTCACATGATAATTATTTTGTTGAGTTTGCTCCCACTACTATTCATGAGAAGAAATTTGCTTATGTGGAGAGTAGTAATTTTTTTATGCTTGTAGATCATGAAAAGAATGCTTTAGGTGCTGGTTATATTGTTGAATTCATTCATGATGCTACTGAAAATTATTATGAGGGAGGAACATATGCTTGTAGGAATTACAATAATATCAAGTTTCCTCTCCATGTGCTTAAAATCTTGAAGCTTTGCTTGTTTTACCTTCCTATGCTAATTGATTATTGTTCCCATAAGTTGTTTGCTCACAAAATCCCTATGCATAGGAAGTGGGTTAGTCTTAAATGTGCTAGTCATATGCTTCATGATGCTCTGTTTATGTTTCAATTCTTATATTTTATGCGAGCATCATTGCCATCATCATGCCTAGCTAGAAATGCATTAAAGAAAAGCGCTTGTTGGGAGACAACCCAATATTTACCTCTACTATTTTTATATGTTCAGATGATTATGCTACTGTAGTAATCATGTTTTATAGCTTTTGTTTCAATAAAGTGCAAAGTAAGACCTTTAGGATAGCTTACGGTAGGATTTTTGGAGTTCCAGAAGTATACGTTTGATACAAGTTCCTACAGACTGTTCTGTTTTTGACAGATTCTATTTTCTATGTGTTGTTTGCTTATTTTGATGAATCTATGAGCAGTATCGGAGGGTATGAACCATAAAGAAGTTGGAATACCGTATATATTACACCAATATGAATCTAGAATGAGTTCATTACAGTACCTAAGTGGTGATTTATTTTCTTATACTAACGGAGCTTACGAGTTTTCTGTTGAGTTTTGTGTTGTGAAGTTTTCAAGTTTTGGGTAAAGATTCAATGGACTATGGAATAAGGAGTGGCAAGAGCCTAATCTTGGGGATGCCCAAGGCACCCCAAGGTAATATTCAAGGACAACCAAGAGCCTAAGCTTGGGGATGCCCCGGATGGCATCCCCTCTTTCGTCTTCGTCCATCGGTAACTTTACTTGGAGCTATATTTTTATTCACCACATGATATGTGTTTTGCTTGGAGCGTCATTTTCTCTTGTTAGTATTTGCTTGCTGTTATTTAGAATAATGTTTTGCATCTATATTTTCAATAAAAATGTCAATGATAGCCTTTACCATGCTTATTTTGCTAGTATACATGTTGCTGTTTGAAAACATAAAGTTTACCGCTGTTGCAAAAATTCCCTAGAAAAGTCAGAGAATCGTATAATGTTGAAACTTTTTGCATATTGAGCTATGATAAATCTTCTACAGTGAGGTATTTTTCTCATAATTGTTGGAGTTAGGGAAGTATGATGAATCTTGCATTCTTTACAGACTATACTGTTTTGGCAGATTGCTGTTATGGTTGCATTGTTTGCATATGTTTGCTTGTTTAATGATTCTATTTGAGGATAGGAGTATTAAATATGTAGAGGCATTTAGTATGAAATGTTGAATAATAATTTTTGTGATTTGTTACAGTAGAAAATGATAATGTTTTTGCATTGGTTTATACTAACTTATCTCACGAGTTCTTGTTGAGTTTGGTGTGGATGAAGCTTTCGAGATTTAGGAAACCGAGATATAAAAGAATTAAGGAGACACAAAAGCTCAAGCTTGAGGATGCTCAAGGCACCCCAAGATAATATTTCAAGAAGTCTCAAGCATCTAAGCTTGGGGATGCCCCGGTAGGCATCCCACCTTTTCTTCTTCAACAATTATCGGTTAGTATCGGTTGAACCTAAGTTTTTGCTTCTTCACATGAGTTGTGCTATCCTTGCAATGCCATTTTGTTTTGTTTTGCTTGCTGTTTGAATAAAGTACTTAAGATCTGAAATTCTTAAATGTTAGAGAGTCTTCACATAGCTACATAATTATTTAACTACTCATTGATCTTCACTTATATCTTTTTGAAGTAGTTTGTCATTTACTTGTGTGCTTCACTTTTATCCTATGAGTAAATGGTTGAATGAGTTGAATGTCATAAATCTGAAATTATATATGTTTAATTTGCTTACCCCATGGGGATTAATGACTTCACATCTAAGAAGTAGAGGTTGTAAATTTATTGAAGGTTAGCAAGCATTGTATTGGTCACTTGAACAATTCATGAAAGAATATTGAAGGAAGAGAGATTTCACATATAAATATACTATCTTAGACATCTTCTATGATTGTGAGCCCCATTAATTATTTTCAAACCTGAGCAAATTAGTTGAAGTTGGACAAGGAAGACAACGTAATGAGTTATGCTTGGGTGTATTTGTATAGAAGTTATATTGTTATAGATCCTCCAACATGTGGTGCTTGCTTTTTAGAATCCTTTGCTAGCCAAAATATCTGCACTAAGCGGGAACACTGCTTGTGCATACAAATCCCTTGAACCAAGTTTCTTCCATGAGTGTCCACCATACCTACCTATATGCGGTAATTACCTGCCGTTCCAAGTAAATTTGCATGTGCCAAACTCTAAACCTTCAAATAATAATCTGTTTTGTATGCCCGAATTGCTCATGTAGCGACTAAGGGCTGTCAGTATCTTCCAAGCTAGGTGGGTATTCTCACGATGAGTGGACTCTGCTCATCATTCACGAGAAAAATGGCTAGTAACTGGGATGCCCAGTCCCATGATCAAAAGATCAAAATCAAATCAAAAATAATTGCAAACAAAACTCCCCCAGGATTGATGTTAGTTGGAGGCACCCGTTGTTTCGGGGAAGCCATGGATTGATGATTGTTGGTGGAGGGGGAGTAAAAACTTTATCATTCTGTTTGGGAACCGCCTATAATGTATGTAGTATGGAAGATATTGGGAACTCTTGGTTGTTATGTTGACAATGAGATCATGCCTCTCAAAATTATTTTCATCTCTATTTCAAAATTGAGATCTGGCACCTCTGCAAATCCCTGCTCCCCTCTGCGAAGGGCCTATCTTTTACTTTTATGCAAGAGTCAGTAGTATTCCTTCTCATTCCTACCTAATATTTAGTCAGCAAGCATCGTGTGTTGGGGAAAGATCTAAGCATATATGGCCATGCAAATATATTTGATCATGAATTATTATTGTTGACAATTATGTATATGATAAGTGAGTTGGGAGGTGAAACACTAAGCCCCTATCTTTCTCTGTGTCCGATGGATGCTATTTGTTCTAAGAATATGCTTTGAGTGGTAGCAATCGTGGAAGACTATATGATAGTTGAGCATGTGGAGTTTGCTAAATCAAAGCTCTGACATAGAACCTTCCCGAAAATAAGATGAATTGTAATTGTTTGATGACTGAGAATGAAGTTTGCTAGTTTTCAAGAAAGTTCATGGTCTATGCTTCAAACATGTGAATGGCTTGTTACTTGATCTTGAGAAGTTTTATGAGATGAACTACTGTTATGACATATAATCACGCTAGAAAAGGTGATTGAAATTATCATTGATCAAACTTGTGCACCTGCTAGCATTCACACTTCATAAATTCTTTTTTTATCATTTACCTACTCGAGGACGAGCAGGAATTAAGCTTGGGGATGCTGATACGTCTCCAACGTATCTATAATTTATGAAGCATTCATGCTATTATATTATCTGTTTTGAATGTTTATGGGCTTTACTAAACACTTTTATATTATTTTTGGACTAACGTATTAACCGGAGGCCCAACACATATTGATGTTTTCTTGCCTATTTCAGTGTTTCAACGAAAAGGAATATCAAACGGATTCCAGACGGAATGAAACCATCGGGAGCGTGATTTTTGGAATGAACGTGATCCAGGAGACGTGGAGCTGAAGTCAGGGAAGCTTCGAGGAGGCCACGGGCGGGGGGGGGGGGGGCGCCCACCCCCTGGGCGTGCCCTCCACCCTCGTGGGCCCCTCATGGCTCCCCCGTCAGACTTCTTTCGCCTATATAAGTCCATATACCCTAAAACCTTCGGAGAACATAATAGATCGGGAGTTCCGCCACCGCAAGCCTCTGTAGCCACCAAAAATCTTCCGGGAGCCCGTTCCGGCACCCTGCCGGAGGGGGAATCCATCACCGATGGCCATCTTCATCATCTCGATGCTCTCCATGACGAGGAGGGTGTAGTTCACCCTCGGGGCTGAGGGTATGTACCAGTAGCTATGTGTTTGATCTCTCTATCTCGTGTTCTTGAGGTGATATGATCTTAATGTATCATGAGCTTTGCTATTGTAGTTGGATCTTATGATGTTTCTCCCCCTCTACTCTCTTGTGATGAATTGAGTTTTCCTCTTGAAGTTATCTTGTCGGATTGAGTATTTAAGGATTTGAGAACACTTGATGTATGTCTAGCCGTGCTTATCTGTGGTGACAATGGGATATTCACGTGATCCACTTGATGTATGTTTTGGTAATCAACTTGCGGGTTCACCTTGTGAACTTATGCATAGGGGTTGGCACACATTTTCGTCTTGACTCTCCGGTAGAAACTTTGGGGCACTCTTTGAAGTACTTTGTGTTGGTTGAATAGATGAATCTGAGATTGTGTGATGCATATCGTATAATCATGCCCACGGATACTTGAGGTGACAATGGAGTATCTAGGTGACATTAGGGTTTTGGTTGATTTGTGTCTTAAGGTGTTATTCTAGTATGAACTCTATGATAGAGTGAACAGAAAGAATAGCTTTGTGTTATTTTACTACAGACTCTTGAATAGATCGAACAGAAATGATAACTTTGAGGTGGTTTCATACCCTACCATAATCTCTTTGTTTGTTCTCCGCTATTAGTGGCTTTGGAGTGACTCTTTGTTGCATGTTGAGGGATAGTTATATGATCTAGTTATGTTATTATTGTTGAGAGAACTTGCACTAGTGAAAGTATGAACCTTGGGCCTTGTTTCCTACCATTGCAATACCGTTTACGCTCACTTTCATCATTAGTTACCTTGCTGGTTTCATATTTTCAGATTACAAATACTCATATCTACCATCCATATTGCACTTGTATCACCATCCCTTCGCCGAACTAGTGCACCTATACAATCTACCATTGTATTGGGTGTGTTGGGGACACAAGAGACTCTTTGTTATTTGGTTGCAGGGTTGCTTGAGAGAGACCATCTTTGTCCTATGCCTCCCACGGATTGATAAACCTTAGGTCATCCACTTGAGGGAAATTTGCTACTGTCCTACGAACCTCTGCACTTGGTGGCCCAACAACGTCTACAAGAAGAAGGTTGTGTAGTAGACATCAGTAGCTGCCTTTGGAAAGTTGTTGGGTGTGCTCCTGCTTCCCTATCATAGCTGCTTGAGGTACTAGTGCCCTCACTCAATTGAGCTTGCTCTTCAGACTTATTCTGGCTATCACTTTGATCAGACATCTCTGCAAACTCATTGACAGCAGACCCTGTGAATAGATATAGATGAGGTAGAGTGGATGAGCATCACAAAGTACAAAGGTTTTTGCAAAACAATTGAGTCAAAAACTTAGTTTTAGTTCTTCACAGAAAGCATTTCAGAGCTACCGATTTGTAAACTCAGTGATACCGAAGCAGCTTTTGGAACCTAAACTAGTGAACTCGGTCAGACCGAGTCACAGTTCGGTGGCACCGAGACTGCTAGGGTTTCACAAAGAATCGAACTTGGTCACACCGATTTGCAATTCTCAGTCAGATCGAAAATCGCATGTGCAATGGCCTAAGCCAAATTGGTGAGATCGATTTCAACAACTCGGTCGGACCGAGATGAGTTCGGCAGAAACCTAACCCTAAATTTTCAAATCAAATCTAATCTACCGGATGTTTTCGCTGGACAGGATGATTTCATACGTGGCAAGAATCACGACAAAGCAGTGTGCTATGAATCGGAGTTAATGAATAGCACAAAGTATCAAGTTCATACCCTAACTCGGTGGTGAACTTGCTACGGTGGCAACAGCGGGGCAGAATGTCATTGACGGCGGCGGAGACCAGCAGCAGGAGGTCGCTGGCGGCGAGAGGACGATTCGAAGACCCGAAGAGGCAAAGCAGGTTACGCGCGGGCGAAGAGTTTCAGAAAATTTTCCAAAATTTGACCCATCAGTATATATAACCTGACCCTATCGGTGTGACCGAGTGGAACAACTCGGTGGCACCGAGATGCAAAACTTCGAGAAGTTACTACAACTCGGTGTGACCGAAAGGTTCTAATCGGTTGCACCGAGATTGAAAACCTAGATCAACTTAGTGATCTCAGTATGACCGAAAATGGTGAATCGATCAGACCGAAATGCACAAAGAGGTTTTGGAAGTTTAAGTCTATGACGAATCGGGGACTCCGAGTGCTCCTCACACAGAGTGGTTCAAATCTGACTTGATCAAACTTTGTGATGTAGCATGAATAGAGTTTGAGATGAGAAAAGCATAGATAGCTAGAGAATGTTCTTAGGTATTCCCTTCCATCCACTTGGCAAAAGGAAATAAACCAAACAATCAATACAACAAGTGGATGTCCTCGAATGAGTAAAATGTGCAACCAACATGCTCACACAATAAAATGGCAAATGAAATATGTGGCAAAGCATGCACAAACACTCTAGCATCTATCAAGCAATTGGCGATGACTAGGTCATCTATATATGAGTATATTGACTTAGGAGTCAAATGAGAACATTTGATCATAGGTCATACTCATCGTTTAAGCACAAGCAGGGTTACCACTTTTACATAAAGCATTGTTGTGTTCACACCATTAGAGTTGCTTTAGCTCAATTCTTAGAGTAAAGCTACACCTAGATGTGAGATCCCCCCTAAGAGGGATGAACTAACCTTGGGTTTTGTCGATGATGACTTCATGTAGGTGTTGAAGATGTGGATGCTCAATGTTGATGTAGATCATTTGGAGCAATCCATTAGAGTGAGTTGCACTTTCAATACCTACACGGGTTAGTCCCACAAGGAACAAACAAGGATATCCATAGACATAGAGTGATGCACACACAAGATGATGTCCATGAAAGCATTAGGTTACCTTGTCCCTTGTCTTACCAACAAGAGGGTTTGTGACTCCTTGAACTAGTGCAAGATGTGGAAGTTGATTGCACTTGTCCTTGCCAAAATGGTGTGAGTGAAGTATGTTGGCGGAGTCACCCTCAAGAACTCTCTAGTTCTTCTTCTTTGGGATCCACATCATCTTGATGGGAATCCTTGTAGTTGTGGTCGTACTTGATGAAGTAGAACTTGATGTAGTCTTGGGAACCCACTTGACCAAGGCCTTAGGAGCTTCTTTAAATGCATCAATCTCCTCTTGAAGCTTGTCATTGCCTTTTTGCTTGTGGTCTTGTGGTGGAAGATCATCTTGAGCTTGTGTTCCTTTGAAAGAAGTAGGATCGTACTTCTCTTGTTGAGGAACAAACTTCGTCTTGGGGTATTGATCTTCTTCCCACTCAACTCCATTGGCATTGAACTTTCGTTCAAAACCAACACCTTGATTCTTCCGGTGCCTTCCTTGCTTGCATACAATCTCCTCAAATTTCTTACTTCCGACAAGGCTCTTGTAACCACCTTTCTCTATAATTCCCTTCAATAAGCTATTTTCTTGCTCAAGTGTAACTTGGCTAAGAGAATCATTAGTGGAATCAAGAGAACTACTAGAATGAACAACATTGGATTTAGCATGATTATTGTTACTACT
This sequence comes from Triticum dicoccoides, assembly GCF_002162155.2. NCBI lineage: Eukaryota > Viridiplantae > Streptophyta > Magnoliopsida > Poales > Poaceae > Triticum > Triticum dicoccoides. The sequence goes on along the minus strand of NC_041383.1, from coordinate 566,172,957 downwards.
ATCAGAAGAATCTTTCTTGTTCTTGTTACTAGACTTGACTTGTGGCATGTAAGTAGATAAGAGTAAACGCTTGGCAATGTAAGAAGAACTTTTCTTGCGAAGATCATCATTGATTGCCTTTAAAAACTCATGCTCTTGCTCAAGGTTGAGCTTTTCAAAGCGTAACTTCTGATGAGTCTTTAAAAGTTCTCGATGATCTTCTAAGATAGTTTCATGAGCTAATAAGAGTGTTTAGTTCTTTAGTTAGGTGCTCAATTTTCTCCTTATCATTGTCATTCATTTTATCTTGATTAGCATGATTAATTGACGTTTCATCATAGTATTCATCACTAGAGTTGTCAACAAGTAAATCATCATCACCTAACAAGTCATTTTCATCTATTGAAATCAACATACTCGGGGTGTGATACCTTTGGGCCTTTAGCCATGAAGCATCTTCCAATTCCTTCATTTGGTGAGTCAAATATGTCGTAGGAGTTGGTTGACACAAGTTCTAGACCGGCAACACCTTCATCTTGAGTATATTTGGAGTCGGAGTGATAGCTTCTCTCGGAGTGATTGTCGGAGTCGGAGCCGGATACCCATTCAGCAACATGAGCTTGATGTCTTCGTTTTGTGTAGCTCCTTGATGACTTATCCTTTCTTTTTGAATCCTTGCTTCTCCGGGATCTTCTTCGTTCATAGCGATCATCTCTACTCCTTCTTTCTCTTGATGGTGATTCTTCTCTTCTACTCCTTCTTTTTGGAGAATCTTCTCTTCTTTTGTAGGGAGCCATACACTCATTGGAATAGTGTCTGGGTCTTCCACAATTGTAGCAATTACGCTCACGACTAGAAGATCTTTTGTCATTGTAGGACCTTGACTTGGAACTTCTTTCCTTGCTTCTACTCTTGTAGAACTTGTTGAAGTTCTTCACCATTAGGCTCAATTCTTCATTGAAGGTTTGTTTCTCACTTGATGCTGTGGGAGATTCACATGATGCTTTGTAAGCACCACTTGACTTGTTGTGGAGCTCTTCCTTATCCTTGAGTGTCATCTTATGAGCAACAATTCTTCCAATGACTTCCGTTGGCTTGAGATCTTTGTAATTGGGCATAATTTGGATCAATGTACACACGGTGTCATATTTTCCATCCAAGGCTCTTAGGATCTTCTTGATGATGAATTTATCGGTTATCTCTTCACTTCCTAAGCTGGCAATCTCATTCATGATGAGAGCAATCCTAGAGTACATAGCAAGCCTAGAGTACATTTCAGCGACGCCTCCACCATCCTTCATTTTGAACTTGTCAAGTTGACTTTGAAGCACATCCAATTTGGATTCCTTGACGGAGTCGGTACCTTCGTGCATATCAATCAAAGTATCCCAAATTTCCTTTGCATTCTCAAGACGGCTGATTTTGTTGAATTCTTTGGGGCACAATCCGTTGAAGAGAATATCACAAGCTCGAGCATTGTATTGTAGCATCTTCAACTCTTCCGCGGTAGCTTCACGGTTCGGTTCTCTCTCATTAAAGAATTCACCTTGCAAGCCAATACACACAATAGCCCAAACGGCGGTGTTATGTCCAAGAATATGCATTTTCATCTTATGCATCCAACTACAAATTTTGTACCATCAAAGTAAGGACCTCTATGGTGGTAATTTCCCTCGCTAGACGCCATACTCTCCTAGGTTGTGAAACCAAGGCTATGGCCACCAAAAGCTATGGAAAACAAAGCAAATGGAGACCAAAGCTCCGATACCACTTGTAGGATCGAAAGTATGTCTAGAGGGGGGGGTGATTAGACTACTTGACCAAATAAAAATCTAGCCTTTTCCCAATTTTAGTTCTTGGTAGATTTTAGCAACTTAGCACAAGTCAAGCAATCAACCAACACATGCAATTCTAAGAGTATAGCAGCGGAATGTAAAAAAATTGCATATGAAGGTAAAGGGAGGAGTTTGAGGAGGCAAACGCAATGTTGACACGGAGATTTTTTATCGGTGGTTCCGATAGGTGGTGCTATCATACATCCACGTTGATGGAGACTTCAACCCACGAAGGGTAATGATTGCGCGAGTCCACGGAGGGCTCCACCCATGAAGGGTCCACGAAGAAGCAACCTTGTCTATCCCACCATGGTCGTCGCCCATGAAGGACTTGCCTCACTAGGGTAGATCTTCACGAAGTAGGCGATCTCCTTGCCCTTACAAACTCCTTGGTTCAACTCCACAATCTTGACGGAGGCTCCCAAGTGACACCTAGCCAATCTAGGAGACACCACTCTCCAAGAAGTAACAAATAGTGTGTTGATGATGAATTCCTTGCTCTTGTGCTTCAAATGATAGTCTCCCCAACACTCAACTCTCTCTCACAGGATTTGGATTTGGTGGAAAGAAGATTTGAGTGGAAAGCAACTTGGGGAAGGCTAGAGATCAATATTTATGTGGTAGGAATGGAATATCTTGACCTAAACACAAGTGTAGGTGGTTCTCTCTCAGAAAATGTATGTTGGAAGTGTAGGAATGTTCTGATGGCTCTCTCCACGAATGAAGAGTGGGTGGAGGGGTATATATAGCCTCCACACAAAATCTAACTGTTACACACAACTTACCAAACTCGGTGGGACCGAATCGTGAAACTCGGTCAGACCGATTTAGTTCATAATGTGACCGTTAGGCATTTCAATGGGACCGATATGATCAACTCGGTAGGACCGATGTGCTAGGGTTAGGGCATAACGTAATCTCGGCGAGACCGATTACATAAACTTGGTGAGACCGATTTTGGTAATAGACACACAGAGAGTTGGTCAGGCAAACTCGATGAGACCGATTCGCTCATCTCGGTTGGACCGGAACGTTACGAAAGGGAAACAGAGAGTTTGCATTGCAATCTCGGTGGGACCGATCGCTCATCTCAGTTTGACCAAAACGTTACGAAGGGAAACAGAGAGATTACAATCCCATCTCGGTGAGACCGAGATCCCTATCGGTGAGACCGAAAAGACTAGGGTTTCTGGCAATGGCTATGTCAACTGAACTCGGTGGCGCCGGATAGAAAGTTTTGGTGGGGCCAAGTTTGACTTTTGGTTTGGGACATATGTGGGTGTGAGAAAGTAGTTGAGAGTTTTTGGAGCATATCATTAAGCACTTTGAGCAAGAAACTCATTAAGCAACACCTCACCCCCTCTTGATAGTACTAGCTTTTCCTATGGACTCAATGTGATCTTGGATCACAAAAATGAAAAATGTAGAGTCTTGTGCTTTGAGCTTGAGCCAATCCTTTTGTCCTTTGCATTTTGAGGGGTCCATGTTTCTCATCCATGCCATGCCAATCATTGAGCTTTCCTGAAATATTTATCTTGAAATAGCATTAGCTCAATGAGCTATATGTTGTTAGGAATTACCAAAACCACCCAGGGATAGTTGCACTTTCACCCGTGCAATAAAAAATGAGCCAAAAATAAAATTTCTTAGAATGCCCTGAAAATTTAATACGATTTTTTCTGAATATTTCTGACTTTTTATGCAAATAACACAAAATGGGGGTGCACCAGGTGGGAACAACCCATCTGGGCATGCCAGCAGTCCCAGGCACACCCTGGTGGGTTGTGGGCCCCACGTGGCCCCCCTCACTTATCTCTTTAGCCTATGTCACCACCTACCTCTAGAAAAAATCACCATTGCGCTCTGTCTCTCTATCTCTCTCTTGTGTTCTTGCTCTCAAACCCGCGTATTTTGATCTCTTTGCTCAAAGCTCCATTTTCGAAACTGTTTTGGGGGATTGCTATTTGGTATGTGACTCCTCCATTGGTCCAATTAGTTTTTGCTTTAGTGGTTTATATTTTGAATAATTAGCTACTCATGGTGCTACTGTAGATGAGCTTGCATGTTGAATTCTTAGAGTTCTAAGTAGTTTAAAAGCATGGTATGGCCTCTATGCATCCCTATGAGTAGCTGCTATCAATCTTGTGAAGTTCTGTTGAGAAAAAAAATTGTGCACTAAAAATTTCAAAATTTTGTTCGTAGGAAAAAGATGAGTTTATTTAGGAAGTTTGCTTCCAAGAAGAGTTCCAAGGGAGTTATTGGTGAGTCATCAGACAATGATCTCCGCACCCGGAGAATGGTGGAGGTACGGCTGTGCGAATGGCCGCACAACCCATTCATGGATGGAGCTGGAATGCGTCAAGAGTTTGCACAATTTGCTACTAATGCCGGCCTCACTAACTTCATCGCAGCTGAGTGTGAACGGTATCATCTCCTCACAAATTCCTTTGTGCAAAGTTTTCATTTCTTAAGTAGGAATAACTCTCCTGAGGTGCAGTTTAATTTATATGCTGAAACCCGTTAGATACCACTTATTGAATTTTGTGATATATGCTTGATCCCTTCTGATGGGGAATTAAGAGAGCCTAGGCCCGCAGAGTTTGAGGTTTTTACCGCACTCTGTCAGTGGGGGATGAGAGAGGGATGTCGAGTGTCACCGCCACTAGTCTATAGTTTCCTTCAGTGCATTATTTTACTCTATTCATTGCAAAGTGTTTACTTGCTAGAGAGAAGGTTGGTGCACTTAGTGCCCCCAATTTCGCTGTCCTACGCCGCGCACTCTATGGCGACAACACTTATAGCTTGGGAGCTATTGTGGCATATCGTCTCCACATTAATAGATCCAAGGATAAAATTCATGGTGGTATTTATGCTACTCGCTTAGCGAGTCACTTTAACATTCAGATACGCCAGCATGATTATCGCTTGCCCAAGGTTTACTTAGATTGTTAGGCTATGGCACATCATCACTTTATTGATGGCGAGAACATTATTATGGATGTTCCTTATAACTTAATCCTTAGTGAAATTACCCATGATGTTATTCTGTTGCCTGCACCTGCTTTGTTTGATTCTTTTGCCAGGGGCGGATACATGATCATGCCTGAGGATATTGTCACCTACCGGAACAACTAGGCTGCAGCTGAGGAGGAGCCTCGGGAGTGGGATGCTCAGGTACCCACTCCACAACACTTCAAATAGGACCTGATGGCTTCTACGAGTGGTGATTACCAAGTTAGGCCAAAAGCCTAAGCTTCGGGGAGTACGTATTTCCACCGACATTATATTCATGATCACACATTTCATTCCAGTTGTTGGTGTCCACACTTTTTCATTGTACTATCCATGCTAGATTTATTTTCTCGCTTTGTTCTTGTGTGTTTGAAAAACTTTGAGAAAATACAAGAATATTTACTGCTTCTTTTCAGTTTTTCTTTCTAGTTTAATTAGCTTTAGTATTAAAAGAAAACCCGAAAATATTTCTCGATTCTTATTATGCTTGTTGGGAGCTTTCCCGTGTAAATAGTTTTTCTCGTTTTTGTTTTTCCTGTTTTAATTTGCTTTCTTCTAGAAAAAACTAGAAAATCCAAAAATATTTCAGTATGTTTCTCTGATTTTACTTTTCGTTTATTGAGTCATACTAAGGAGAAGACCACGATGAAATCGTTTTGTGGCTCTCATATGCATTATTGTTGATCTAACAAAGAGCCCAAATTACCTTGTCTTCTCCTTTGAATAAAATTCTTTGTAGATTCCAGCTTAGTCCACGACGCTCTTGCACTATTATTATTTTCCTATCATTCGGTCGTGCAAGTGAAAGGCAATAATGACAATATTTGATGAACTACCGGGGTAGAGAGAAGCGGGTCTGTAGCGACCAGACCTCAAACGGTCAAGTCTCCGTGCATCAGTGTCATCCCTGGATCGGTAATGCTGACATGCACATTACTCGAGGAATTATAACAGAGTTTCAGTCACACACTTATTACATCAAGTCCTCATAAAGCGTATGATTACACAAAAATATCATGGTTGAAGGCCATCTAAACTTGATAACTGCGGAAGCTTCAAAGGTAAGTGAGTCCATCAACTCCAACGGCATAACTGAGTGCAAAACAACGACCTATCGCACCTTATTCATCGTCTGAGTAGTCTGCAACATGAGATGTTGCAGCCCGAAACGGGTCAGCACATGGAATATGCTAGCGGAGTTACACTATAAAGCAATGAAATGCAAGAACTATATCTACATGCAATATTTGGCTGGTGGAGGCTTTAAGTTTATGATTTTGCATAAAGCTAGTTTTTCCCTATAATAAAGGAACAAATTTATTTAACTACTCCCAAGTTGCCCATTATTTGAGAAGGTAACCCTCACTCAAATCCCAATTAAAAGTATCATCATCAACCCAAATCAAATTAATTAAAGTAACGTGATGAGATCACATCAATAGTTTCAAGTACTAGATACTCAAGATGTCCATAACCGGGTACATAGTTAACCATGATTAGTTTATACACTCTACAGAGTTTTGCGCACTTGTCCCCACAAGACTCGATCTCCTCCGTTGAATTTCTCGCACTTCATGATGTTTGAGAAATGGATGACCGAGACACAGTCTTTCAGAAACATTAACTCTTTAATCCGGGTAGACAGTATCACCTACATCCCCTACGTCTGCTAGTCCACCTCTTCAAGAGCTCACACAACTTACTCAACTATGCCAGAGCCCATAATGGCTTGTGGCTGCACACAGAAGTTCCTAGCATGAATAATCTTATGATCCCTTTGAGCCTGGGTGGCATTCCATAGGATAATCACACGGGTACTCCGGGATTTCCAGAAATAGGCAACACTGGGTTCCCCAGGTGCCTCAACCAATCCACCCAGATGTATATTAAAGTTGCCACCTTAATGTTATCAATGATTAAATAACACTCAAACTTCCATGTGTGAATCACGATCCAATCCCCGTCTACAAGCATGGCTAAGCAATAATAAGCATAACGTATATTCCCGGGGTGATCAAAAGGTATTAGGTTGCTACCTCAAGTACTACAACCAAAACCACATGTTCCCAATCCTACTCATGCAAATTATTTGAGGGCAATACTAATGCATCATAAAAACTGGGTACAAAAGACTATGATCAAAGTGTAACTTGCCTTGCTGATGATCGGCAAACTCTAGAGATTTGTAGTAACAAGCTTCACACTCCGGGTAATCTAGCCTAGACAAACAATAGCATACATAAGCAATCACTCAATCGAAACACGAGAAAAACGAGAAAAGATCCAAATCGAACATGAAACAAGCAACCGGTTTAAACTAACAAGAGTCAAAACTAACAGCAGTATTATCATGGGAATTAGACCTTAACAGTAGGTACAAGTGATTAGCTATGCTTTGCAAAAAGATTCAACTCAAACGGAGCAACGAAACTCAAAATATGAACGAAACAAGATGTTTTACTCAAATTTTACAGTACCAAAATTATGTTCAAGTTGGTTAACTGGAAAGAACAGAATGATACATAGATTTAGGCGCTGGTTTCATCTAATTTGGATAAACGAATAAAAACTTATGCTAGTTTAAAGATCAGGGGCTAATTCGCGATAAAAATAATCGCGGATAGGTCCCTGGCCGAAAAATAAACTAAAAAGAAAAACGCTAACGAACGAACATTCATTAACAGAGACAAATGAACAAATACATTAGCGAACAGAGACGTTTGGGTGAACGTTCGCTAATTAGAAATCCTAAAAAAAAACCGATCTTAAGCGAAAACCGAAAAAAAACGTAAACAAACCGGCGAACCGGGGCGGTTTTCTACCAGTTCTCGACGACGGCGGGTTCCGATGGTGAGCCGGGGCTCCAGTGAGACGGCGGCGGCGGCGGCACTTGCGACGGGTGGTGGTGGCGGAGCTTGCGGCAGCACCAGGCGGTGGCGCAGGCGAGCGGCAGTGGTGGCGGTGCGCGGGCAGGGACGGCGCGGCGGTGCTGGCGAGGGCGGTGGTGGCGGTGGCTCCTCAGGG
>NC_041383.1:566148650-566164831 GCF_002162155.2 Triticum dicoccoides | reverse complement strand
GGCTCGGGCACGCCGGCGAAGTCGGTGGCTGCGCTGGGTCGGCCTGGCTCGGCTGGGCCTTCCGCTCAGTCGGGCGATGAAGTTTTTTTTAAATAATTTCACCCAAAGAAAAATTCCTAATAAAATATAAAAAAATTCTAAAACTGCCAAAAACAATTTTCACCGTCTAAATAAAATATTTAGAACAAAGTAAAAAAATTTCTGTCCTAAGAATGCAATTTTAAAAAATGCATATTTTTCTAATTCAAATAAAATAGCAAATAACATACAAATAATATCTAATTTGATTTTAAAATTCTTTCTCCAATATTTCTCTCTGTTTGAAGAAGTCATATTATCTTCTCTCATAGGATACTCAATTTAAAGTGAGTAAACAAAATTCCATACTCGATCTCATAGATACCTATAGAATTCTGTGGAAAGCCGTATTCGATGAAAGTCGTATGTACGGCTTGGAGGGAGATCTTTCCTATCTTTCGAGATCCATCCTACAATATGGGGTCAAAATTTTTAGCCCTTATAAAAAGAAAACGGATTCTTGAACCTCTTTCACGCTCATGTCACGTCGAGGTACTGCAGAAAAAAGAACTGCAAAATCCTATCCAATTTTTCGTTTTAAATATTGGAAATAACTGGAGACAAATAATAAAATCAAAATGATTCTTTCTTGAAATTTGAAACAAATTCAAATATGAATTTTTGTGAAACCTCCAACTCTCTCCTTGGGTCCTTGAGTTGCTTAAGATTTCTAGGATCTCAACAAAATGCAAGAATAAATATGATATGCATATGATGATCTATGTATAACATCCAAATTGAAAATTGGGATGTTACAAACCTACCCCCCCTTAAGATGAATCTCGCCCTCGAGATTCGGTTGGTCAGCCAAAAGGTTTGGGTGGTCTCTACGGAGATCTTCTTCTCGCTCCCAGGGGGCTTCCTCCTCGGTATGGTGGCTCCACTGAACTTTGCAGAACTTGATAACCTTACTGCGAGTAACTCGACTAGAAAACTTGAGAATCTTGACAGGCTTCTCTTCATAAGTCAAATCACCGTCTAACTGAATTGCTTCCAGTGGCACTATATCTCTCAGAGGAATATCAGCCATCCCTGCGTGGCACTTGTTCAACTAGGAAACATGAAACACATCATGAACTCCTGATAATCCTTCTGCCAATTCCAGCTTGTATGCAACTTCTCTCATGCGTTCCAAAACTCTGTAGGGTCCCACAAAACGTGGTGATAGCTTTCCCTTCACTCCAAAATGCTTAACTCCTCAAAGCGGGGACACACGAAGATATGCTCTATCTCCGACTTCGTAAACTATCTCCTTGCGTTTAGTATCCGCATAACTCTTCTGCCTGGACTGGGCTACCTTGAGTCTGTCGCGCATCAACTTAACCTTATCTTCAGAGTCTTTGATTAAATCCGGTCCGAACAACTGTCAATCTCAAACTTCATCCCAGATAACGGTGTCCTGCACCTCCTTCCGTACAAGGCTTCGAAAGCGGCCATCTTCAAACTGGCTTGATAACTATTGTTGTAAGAGAACTCTACATATGGCAAATTGTCATCCCAACTAATCCATAATCTAGCGCACAAGCTCTCAATATGTCATCCAGAATCTGATTGACTCTCTTCGTCTGTCCATCTATCTGTGGATGAAAGGCTGTAATGAACTCTAGCCTGGTACCCAAAGTTTCATCCAACTGATTCCAAAACTTTGAAGTAAACTGGGTTCCTCTATCTGATACAATGCTCCTCAGACCTCCGTGCAGACATACGATCCTGGTCATGTATATGTTTGCCAACTTAGCACTCGTATAGGTGGTCTTCACTGGGATGAAATGAGCTACTTTCATCAAACGATCGACTACAACCCAGATAGAGTCATAGCCTGAACGAGTCTTGGGCAATCCAATGATAAAATCCATGCCAAACTTATCCCACTTCCATTCGGGTATCGGCAATGGCTGTAGCAATCCAGCTGGCTTCTGATGCTCTTCCTTAACTCTCTGACATACATCACATACTGCTACATACTCGGCAATATCCTTCTTCATTCCTGTCCACCAGAAACTTTCCTTCAAATCCAGGTACATCTTAGTGTTTCCTGGGTGAATCGAATACGTCGAATCATGTGCCTCTTACAGAATCAACTTCCTGATCTTGGGGTCATTAGGCACATATATGCGATCCTCAAACCATAATGTGTCATGCTCATCCTCACAAAATCCTTTAGCCTTTCCTTTACTCATCCTTTCCTTTATCTCGGCAATCTCCTTGTCAGTCTTCTGGGCTTCTATGATTTTACCCAACAAAGTGGGCTGAATTTCCAGTGTTGCAACATAACCTCTCGGAACTATCTCCAAACACATCTCTCGAAGATCATCTGCTAACTCCTTAGGTAATCCTTTGGTTATGAGCATGTTAACATAACTCTTGAGGCTCAATGCATCTGCTATGACATTGGCCTTTCTGGCATGATAGTGCAATTTCATGTCATAATTCTTGATGAGCTCCAACCATCTCCTTTGCCCGAGGTTCAACTCCTTTTGCATGAAGATGTATTTCAAACTCTCATGATCCGTGTATACCTCACAATGGTTTCCGATGAGAAAATGCCTCCATGTCTTCAGCGCGTGCACTACGGCTACTAACTCCAAATCACGCGTAGCATAATTCAGCTCATGAGGTTTAAGCTGTCGTGAGGCATATGAAACAACTCTCCCTTCCTGCATAAGTACATATTCTAGTCCTCAGCGTGAAGCGTCACAATATACTTGGTAATCCTTGCGTTGGTCTGGGAGAATCAACACTGGAGCTGTAACCAAACGTTTCTTCAACTCCTAAAAACTGGCTTCACAATCTTCAGTCCATTCAAACTTGGTTTCCTTCTTCAATAACTCCGTCATGGGATTTGCAATCCTAGAGAAATTCTCAATAAACCTTCGATAATAACCTGCGAGTCCAAGAAAACTCATGATCTCTCCAACTAATGTGGGTGCCACCTATTTAGTCACAGAAGCAACCTTGGTAGGGTCTACTGCTATTCCTTCTCCGGATATAACATGTCCGAGAAATCCAACTTCCTTTAACCAAAACTCACATTTGCTAAACTTAGCATACAACTGATGTTCCCTGAGCTTCTCAAGAACCAAACCCAAATGCTCCTTATGCTCCTCTTCATTCTTTGAGTAGACCAATATATCATCAATGAACACCATGACGAACTTATCCAGAAACTCCATAAACACTTTGTTCATCATGTTCATGAAATAGGCAGCCGCGTTAGTCATACCAAATGACATAACGGTATACTCATATAGCCCATACCTTGTGGTAAAAGCTGTCTTAGGTATATCCTGCTCTCGGATCTTCAACTGGTGATAACCTGATCGAAGATCGATCTTAGAGAAAACGTTAGCTCCTTGCAACTGGTCAAACAAATTGGCAGAGGGTATTTGTTCTTGATCGTCACCTTATTCAAAGCACGATAATCAACAACCATCCTTAAAGATCCATCCTTCTTCTCCACTAGAAGCACTGGGGTCCCCAAGGTGATGAACTTGGTCGAATGTAACCTTTACCAAGTAACTCCTTTATCTGTTTCTTAATTTCCTCTAGATCTTGTGCGGGCATCGTATACGATCTCTTTGATATTGGTCCGGTGCCTGGAAATAGCTCAATCAAAAACTCAATGTCTCAATCCGATGGCATGCCTGGTAACTCCTCTAGAAATATGTCGGGGTAATCCTTCACCACCGGTACTTCCTCCTGTACAACTCCTGATAAGGAATTCACTTGAGTCCTCTTCGGCGCATGCCGGGATACATACTTGATCCTCTTTCCTTTTGGGGTGGTGAGAAGTGTCGACTTACTAGCACAATAAATGTTTCCTCCATACTTCGATAACCAATCCATGCCTACTATTATATCCAATCCTTGTGACTCCAAAATTATTAGATCAGAGGGAAACACATGGCTACCAATAGTTAAGGGTAACCAATCACACCATCGGCTGGCCATATACTCTGCTCCTGGCGAGCTTACTAACATGGTTGACCTAAGGGCTAGGGTTAGCATGTTATACTTATCCATAAATCCCCTTGATATGTATGAATGCGATACACCTGTATCGAAAAGAACAAGTGTGGTAAATGCATTAATCAAAAACTTACCAACAACTACGTCAGGTTGATCCTCAATCTCCTCCACGTTGATGTGGTTCACCTGACCTTCGGTGAAGGGGTTGGGCTTCTTGGCAGAACCTCCATTGCCATTTCCCTTCTTCGCTTCAGGACATTCGGTGGCATAATGTCCGGTCTTCTGGCACTTGAAACAAGTAATGTGGCTCAGATCCCTCTTGGCTGGTGTTGACGGGTTGGAACGGTTCTGGCTGCTGCTTCCTCCATTCCCATTGCCATTCTTGGGGCCACTATGTTTATGCGAACTTGCTCCATTGTGCGTATGTCCTCCATGGTTATGGCCTCCATGGTTGTGGTTATGTCCTCCCGAATACGGGGAATAGCGGGGCTTCTGCCGAGCTCCTGAAGTGTACCTCCCCTGTCCATACTTCCTCTAGCGGTTATCAATCTTGTGTTGCTTGCCTTCAATCATGAGAGCCCTGTCTACCAACTCCTAGTAGTTGTTGAAAGTTACCACCATCAACCGCATGCTCAGCTCATCATTTAGTCCTTGTAGAAACTTCTCTTGCTTAGCGACATCTGTAGCTACGTCATCAGGGGCATAGCATGCTAACTTGCTAAACTCATCCACATACTAGCCCACTGTACGTCCTCCTTGGCGCAAGTTGCAAAACTCACGCTTCTTCATGCTCATAGCTCCTGCTGAAACATGGGCAGTGCAGAAAGCCTGCTGAAACTGATCCCATGTAATAGTGTCAATGGGGTAAGTGGCTGTGAAATTCTCCCACCAAGATGCTACGGGTCCATCAAGCTGATGTGCGGCAAAGCACACTCTTTCCGCATCAGTGCATCCTGCAGTGGTCAGATCTCTTCCAATCTTGCGGAGCCAATCATCTGCAACAATTGACTCGGTGGTACTAGAGAACACCAACGGATTCAACGTTAGAAAGCGGGCTAGGTGATCAACATGGGGTGGTGGTGGTGGGTTCTTGTTGTTGTTGTTGTTGTTGTTGTTGTTGTTGCCTTGGTTATGGTTCTAAACTAATATCTGCATCAAGGCATTCTGCTGCTAGATCAACTGAGTGAGCTCTGGTGGGAAGGTAAATCCATTTCCATGTCTCGGAGGCATCTGATGGGTTAGAAGGGGTGAGAAAACAGAATAGAATTGAGGTCTACGAGATATTCACTACCCATAATGCTCCTAAGACAAACACAATCAATTTCACTTCAATCAATAGCACACAAGATCACACAATCGGTCTAACCTATGATTACAAACTCGATCGTTGCTAACTACTTGGAGGGAAATACTACTAGTTACAATGGTGGTCATCTAGAAATTTTCATCTGATGAAGACTCCATGATATCTGCTCCAGCTTCGTCAACGTAGTCGTCATCACTATCAGGGTCGGAGTCGGTGTCGTCGATGATGATGTAGTCTTCTGGGAGGTTGTCCTCCTATGGCGCAGGGTCTTCCATGAAAATTCCTAGCTTTTTCTTCAGGTCTTCAGTCTTCTACAGTAGTACGGCAATCTTTTCCTCGTATCCATCGCGCGTAGACTTGAGTTCCTATTCTAGCTCGTTGTTTCTCTTCACTAGTTTCTTGATCTTCTTCATGTGGGTAATTTGTTGATTCTCCTGTCAACGAATATGATCTCCCATCTCTTGAATGTAAGCTACAATTGATCCATCCCTCCTGGTATGAATCATCTCCCATTTGTCATCTCGGCGGCCAAATATCTGGTAAATGGTATTCTCCAGCTCCTTGTGATACACCTCACATATGCGTCCAAAGGTGATATGTGCGGCCATGCTCTTTCCTATACTCCAGCTTGGTGCATCCAGGTAGAAATCAACGGGCTCCGTTGTTGGCGCAAAGGTCCTCCTAGGTACCCAGACTTTGATCTTCCAGCGCTCCTCTTCCGGTACAGATGTAGAGAACATCCATGTGAAGCTTGGTAGTCCGATGTTCAAATACTTAGTGACTTCCTTTAAGTGGCGTCCGAAATGGGTGTCGTCATCCGGCTGAGTGAACTTGTTCCTGGGATCCGCCATCTATAGAGTAGAAAGAGAGGAGAATTAGAACTGAGTAGAGAAGAGAAATCATGTGGCTCATTCTAGTGTTCGCGTCCTACAGTCAGTGTGTGCTCTGATACCATCTTGTAGTGACCAGACCTCAAATGGTCAAATCTCCGTGCATCGGTGTCATCCCTGGATCGGTAATGCTGACACGCATAGTACTCGAGGAATTATAATAGAGTTTCAATCACACACTTAGTACATCGAGTCCTCATAAAGAGTATGATTACACAAAAATATCATGGTTGAAGGCCATCTAAACTTGATAATTGCGGAAGCTTCGAAGGTAAGTGAGTCCATCAACTCCAACGACATAGTCGAGTGCAAAACAACGACCTATTTCACCTTATTCATCATCTGAGTAGTGTGCAACATGAGACATTGCAGCCCGAAACGGATCAGCACATGGAATATGTTGGCAGATTACACTGTAAAGCAATGGAATGCAAGAACTATATCTACATGCAATATTTGGCTGGTGGAGGCTATAAGTTTATGATTTTGCATAAAGCTAGTTTTTCCCTACAACAAAGGAATAAATTTATTTAACTACTCCCAAGTTGCCCACTATTTGAGAAGGTAACCCCAACTCAAATCCCAATTAGAAGTATCGTCATCAACCAAAATCAAATTAATTAATGTAACGTGATGAGATCATATCAATAGTTTCAAGTACTAGATACTCAAGATGTCCATAACCGGGGACACAGCTAACCATGATTAGTTTATACACTCTGCAGAGGTTTGCGCACTTTTCCCCACAAGACTCAATCTCCTCCGTTGAATTTTTTGCACTTCATGATGTTTGAGAAACGGATGATCGAGACACAGTCTTTTAGAAACATTAACTCTTTATCTAGGTATACAGTACCACCTACATCCCCTACATTTGCTAGTCCACCTCTTCAACTAAGCCAGAGCCCATAATGGCTTGTGGCTGCACACAGAAATTTCAAGCATAAATAATCTTATGATCCCTTTGAGAATGGGTGGCATTCCATAGGATAATCACACGGGTACTCCAAGATTTCCAAAAACAGGCAAAACTGGGTTCCCCAGGTGCCTCAACCAATCCACCCAGATGTATATTAAAGTTGCCACCTTAATGTTATCCATGATTAAATAACTCTCAAACTTCCATGTGTGAATCATGATCCAATCCCCATCTACGAGCATGGCTAAGCAATAATAAGCATACCATATATTCCCGGTGTGATCAAAAGGTCTTAGGTTCCTACCTCAAGTACTACAACCAAAACCACATGTGCCCAATCCTACTCATGCAAATTATTTGAGGGCAATACTAATGCAGAGTAAAAACTGGGTACAAAAGACTATGATCAAAGTGTGACGATCGGAAAACTCTAGAGATTCGTAGTAACAAACTTCGCAGTCTGGGTAATCTAGCATAGACAAACAATAGCATACATAAGCAATCACTCAATCGGAACACGAGAAAAACGAGAAAAGATCCAAATCGAACATGAACAAGCAACCGGTTTAAACTAACAAGAGTCAAAACCTAACAGCAATATTATCACGGGAATTAGATCTTAACAGTAGGTACAAGTGATTAGCTACGCTTTGCAAAAAGATTCAACTCAAACGGAGCAACGAAACTCAAAATACGAACGAAACAAGATCTTTTACTAATATGGACTAAACTCAAATTTTACAGTACCAAAATCATGTCCAAGTTGGTTAAATGGAAAGAACAGAACGATATGAAGATTTAGGCGCTGGTTTCATCTAATTTGGATAAACGAGTAAAAAATTATGCTAGTTTAAAGATCAGGGGCTAATTCGCGATAAAAATAATCACGGATAGGTCCCTAGCCGAAAAATGAACTAAAAAGAAAAACGCTAATGAACGAATGTTCGTTAACAGAGACAAATGAACTAATACGTTCGTGAGAAGACACGTTCGAGTGAACGTTCGCTAATTAGAAATCCTAAAAAAATAAAAACCGATCTAAAGCGAAAACCAAAAAAACGTAAACAAACCGGCGAACCGGGGCGGTTTTCTACCGGTTCTCGATGACGGCGGGTTCCGGCGGCGAGGGGGGGGCTCCGGCGAGACGGCGGCGGCGGCGACGCTGGCGACGGGTGGTGGCGGCGTAGCTTGCGGCGACGGCACAGGCGAGCGGCAGCGGCGGCGGCGCCCGGGCAGGCGGGCGATGGCGGCGCTGGCGAGGGCGGTGGCTACTCGGGGCTCCAGGGGGGGCCCGAAGTCGGGTTATAAGGGGGCGGGGGCGGCGGCAGCGGCTTGGGGAAGGGGGCGCCGGGTCGGAGTCGGAGGAGGACTCTGGTTCGGGCATGCCGACAAAGTCGGTGGCGGCGCTGGGCCGGCCTGGCTTGGCTGGGCCTTTGGCCCAGTCGGGCAAAGAAGTTTTATTTTGAAATAATTTCGTCCGAAAGAAAAATTCCTAATAAAATAAAAAAAATCTAAAAATGCCAAAAACAATTTTCACCGTCTAAATAAAATATTTAGAACAAAGTGAATATTTTTCTGGCCTAAGAATGCAATTTTCAAAAATGCATATTTTTCTAATTCAAATAGAATAGCAAATAACATACAAATAAAATCTAATTTGATTTTAAAATTTGTTCTCCAAAATTTCTCTCTATTTGAAGAAGTCATATTATCTTCTCTTATATATTTTTAATATTGGAAATAATTGGAGAGAAAATAATAAAATCAAAATGATCCTTTCTTCAAATTTGAAACAAATTCAAATATGTATTTTTGTGAAACGTCCTTGGGTCCTTGAGTTGCTTAAGATTTCTAGGACCTCAACAAAATGCAAGAATAAATATGATATGCATATGATGATCTATGTATAATATCCAAATTGAAAATTGGAATGTTACAGGGTATGAACTCAACTTGTTCAGTTTTTGCAAATATGTTTAACCTAGTATCCATGTTTCAGCCTATTATGATCGAAGATGCTTGCAATGACAATTAGAGATTATAGTTTTCCATGCCATGCTTAAGTATCTAGGAGTGGATAGTGATTTATATTGGATGTTAACATTGCGTTAAAATGATTGTGGTGTAGTATGATGATATGGTATCCTCCTCTGAATGTTTGAGTGGCTTGATTTGGCACACGTTCATGCATGTAGTTGAATCAAAACCAACATAACCTCTATGATATTTATGTTCATGGTGTTCATATCATACTTTTGCTAGTATCCAATGTTACTTATGCATAATGCATGTTCATGACCGTTTTCGCTCTCTAGCTGGACGCTTCTCAACCTATTTGCTAACCTTCGCTTGTACTAAGTGGGAATACTGCTTGTGGATCAAAATCCTGAAACCCAAGTTATTCCAGATGAGTCCACCATACCTACCTATATGTAGTATTACCCTGCCGTTCTAAGTAAATTTTCATGTGCCATCTCTAAAAACTTCAAATAAATATCATTTTTGTGTGCTTGGATTGTTCATAGAGTGACATGAGGTAGTAAGTATCTTCCATGCTAAGCGGGTTATTCTCATGATGAGTGTTTATTCACTCGTCCTTGCACGAGAGGGGCGATAATACAGAATCCCATTCCCGAATTCAAAATTGCAAATAATTAAACAAAACTCCCCCAGGACTGATGTTGGTATGGACAACACCCATGGATTCGGTTAGCCATGGAGTGTGTTTGTTGGTGGAGGGGGAGTAAACATTTACTTTTTATCGCCTGGGAACCGCCACTAATGTGTTTAGTATGGAAGGTACCGATAAATAACGGTGGCAGAGTAAAAAAGAAGGGTGCATTTCTCAAAATTTCATTTACCTCTGTTTTACAAATTTGAGCTCCGGCACCGCTACAAATCACTGCTTCCCTCTATGAAGGGACTATCCATTTATTTTTATGTTGAGTCATCACCTTCTCAAATAAGCGCCAGATCCTGAGAGCACTATTGTCATCCTCATGCATTGTGTATAGTTAATGTTGGATGCATCATGACTGGATCTTTTCTACCATGAATTACATTGTCTAGTCACTTTGGAGGTGCTCTGCATTTATGTTTTGTGGTCTCAGAAAGGGCTAGCAAGATACCACTATTGTCATATTATATCATGATTGTTTTGACAAGGTGTTGTCATTTGAGATATTTTATTATTGCTCGCTAGTTGATTATGTCATTAATATGAGTTAATATAATTTTTAAGATTATTGTTGACATGGTTAGTTATAATCTTTGCTGAAAACCTAGGTGCTACTTAAGCTTATTTATGTAAACAAGAGCAAAAGAGTTCGTAAAAGTTGTTCTTTCTCACTTTCAGTTTATCAGCTAAATTGCTTGAGGACAAGCAAAGGTTTAAGCTCGGGGGAGTTGATATGTCTCCGTTGTATCTACTTTTCCTAACGCTTTTTCTCTTGTTTTGGACTCTAATTTGCATGATTTGAATGAAACTAACTCGGACTGAAGGTGTTTTCAGCAGAACTACCATGGTGTTGTTTTTGTGCAGAAATAAAAGTTCTTGGAATGGAACAAAACTTTGAGAGAATTTTTTATATAATAAAAGAGAATTACTGGAGCCAAGAACTACCGGAGGGGGCCCCTGGGTGAGCACACCCACCAGCCCCCCCCCCCTCAGGCGCGCCCAAGTGGGTTGTGCCACCTGGTGGCCCCGCAGACCCTGAATCCAACTCCATAAATACCTATTTTTCCAGAAAAAATAGGGGAGAAAGAATTATCGCGTTTCACAAGATGAAGCCGCCGCCACCTTCGGTTCTTCATCGGGGGGCAGATCTGGAGTCCGTTTGGGGCTCCAGAGAGGGGGATCTTTGATCTTCGTCATCACCAGCCCTTCTCCATCGCCAATTCCATGGTGCTCCCCACCGGGAGTGAGTAATTCCTTTGTAGGCTTGTTGGTCGGTGAGGAGTTGGATGAGATTCATCATGTAATCGAGTTAGTTTTGTTAGGGCTTGATCCATAGTATCCACTATGTTCTGACATTGATGTTGATATGACTTTGCCATGCTTAATGCTTTTCACTTTGGGCCTGGGTGCCAGGATTTAGGATCTGAACTGTTTATGTTATCACCATTATATCTATGTTCCAGATCAAATCTTGCAAGTTATATTCACCTATTACGTGTTATGATCAGTAAACCCCGGAGTGACAGTAGTCGGAATACTTTCTGGTGATGACCGTAGTTTGAGGAGTTCAAGTATTCACTATGTGCTAATTGTCAGGACCCCGATCCTAAGTCACACCGATCTAGCATGTAACACATCATATCACTTTGCGGCCTCACGCACGGTATTCCCACGGGTGCCACCTTACCTAGCCTGGGACCATTTGCGCCTTTTGGCTCACGTATATGATAGTGTCGCTAGCATCCATATGACAAAGAACCCGAGCTGACATGGCTAGTCGTGAACCCAAAGTGTCACTAACTTATAGGGACAGGCATACATGACCCAACAACGAATGTGTCGGTCATCAGCGAGTGAATCCGGGTTGTAGCAACTGGGCTAGCAGGACTCTGGTAGACACCGCGTGACATTTCCCCGAGGGACAGACACAGGAACGAAGAAGGACACATGCCGACCAGCCTTAGTGTTCCGGAGCAGTAGCAAGCTACCAAGGCTCAGTGGAAGCACTAGGAGACATTTCCCGATAAGAGAGGCTACCAAGGATAAACAACTAGATAGTCAGATCCCACACATATCAAGCATTTCAAATCATACACACAATATGCTCGATATGTGCAAATACAACATGGCATCACAACATAACTCTACGACTCAAAGTAGTTATTCAATAGGCTCCGAGGAGTGAGATATTACAAACATGGGTCACTCGACCCAGCATTCAGAGCATACAAACAACAAGCACAAGCGTAAGCTTAACATGTCTGAGTACAGACATCTACAAATGAAAAAGGCTGAGAAGCATGTCTATCTACCAGATCCTGCCGATGGCACAAGATTGTAGCTGAGGTAACAAGCTAAACGTCGAAGTCCAAGCGGTACTACTAGTGAGACTGAAATCTCTGTGCAAAAACATAAATTAAGCAATGTGAGTACAAATGTACCCAGCAAGACTTACATCAGAACTAACTACATATGCACCATTATCAACAAAGGGGTGGTGGGGTTTAACTGCAGCAAGCCAGCTTTGACTCGGTGGCTATCCTGAACTATGACTGCAAGTATCTCTTTTGAGGTGGCGCACACGAGTCCACATATTCACCATATCAATACACCACTATGGATCCGCTCCCGTCTCCCTACGAGAACGCCATCCATAGCACTCACGCTAATCTTGCGTATTTTAGAGTATCCACTTTCACTTGTGTATGAACTGTACGGGCAACCCAGAAGTCCTTTACCGCGGACACGGCTATTCGAATAGATCATATTAACCCTGCAGGGGTGTACTTCTTCACAGACGCTCTCGGCACTTACTGCCATGTACACGTCATGTATCTCGGCAACCTTCAAGCGGAAGCCTGGCAAGGGTGTCGGCCACGACCTGACTAACCACACAAGTCTCTCGTCCAGGTTTATCGCCTATTCGGGTTCCATCCGCAAGGAGATTCGACCGGAGTGTCGCTCACGGCCCCAAACGATGTGAGCAGGGTTCCCAAGCCCACCATCCGGGTGCCACTTGGTACACCGTGCCACTGCACCTAGTCTGTCCCAAGCCCACCTGTACCGGGTGCCACTTGGTAGACTACTAGCACTACCTACAAACACCAGAAACTAGTTGCAACTCCTGGACAGAGATCGAGTTGATTAATAAGTTGAGAGAGCTTGGAGCGCCCGGAGCCCAATGTGTGGTAGTAACTGTTCATGGATCACAAACACATAACTCAGTTCCTGAGGACGGTTTCAATGAGACAAGCCACCATGTACTCCTACATGGCCTCTCACCGCTACCTTTACCAAATCGTGTTCACACACTTACCTCACACACAGTAGGACATGTTTCACAACATTCCAATTCATCCCTGATGAATCAGACCTGACTCAACTCTAAGCAATAGCAGGCATGACAAACAAGCATGAATGAGTAGGCACATTAGGGCTCAAACAACTCCTACTCATGCTAGTGGGTTTCATCTATTTACTGTGGCAATGACAGGTCATGCAGAGGATAAGGGGTTCAACTACCACAGCAAGTTAGAGATGAATCGTTGTTGTCCTAATGCAGTAAAAGAGAGCAGGAGTGAGAGAGTGGGATTGTATCGGAATGAACAAGGGGGTTTTGCTTGCCTGGCACTTCTGAAGATAGCATTAAGTCTTCATCAGTGTTAACGATCACAATGTCGGAACAACGTCTACCGAGGGGGAACAACACCGGCAACAGAGAAGAAACACGATCAATGCAATGCACAATATGATGCATGATCATGACATGGCAATATGCTGTGATTTGTACTAATGCATCTAGTAACAATTTAAATGAGGTCCATATGAACCAAGGGTTCAGGGTTCATATGCAAACTCCATAAGGGGTATTTAAAAATGCCATTATCACGTTTTCACTTATACAGGGGTATAAGTTGGTTGAACATGCATGAAAATAGCATAAATGGATAGATTGGATTTTTCTGATAATTTTTCATATATAAAGCTTTTCATTCTGAGCTACGGTTATTTTACTATGATTTTTAGAAGTTTGGGGTATTTTCTAAAATTGTGTTTGGCTTTATTAAAAATGCCAGGGCATCTCCAAAAATCCTGAAAACAATTGTGGGCACCTTCTGAAATATATGCAACAGCCCACATTTGGTTTCAGAATTATTTGAGCATTTAAATTATTTATAGCATTAAAATGCCCAAATTCAAATACTTTATGAGTTAATTCAAAAATCCATAAATGGCCGAGAAATATGCTCATCATTTTTGGCAGAGGTTTTCACCTTTATAAAAAATCATGAACATTTCAAAAGGCATTTTGGGTTCATTGAAGATTATTTTAGGTTGAACTATTTGATTTGATCTGGTGCTAGGGTTTGAACAATCCCCATTTCAGGTTTAA
Source organism: Triticum dicoccoides (assembly GCF_002162155.2). Classification (NCBI taxonomy): domain Eukaryota; kingdom Viridiplantae; phylum Streptophyta; class Magnoliopsida; order Poales; family Poaceae; genus Triticum; species Triticum dicoccoides. The sequence goes on along the minus strand of NC_041383.1, from coordinate 566,150,599 downwards.
GAGAAATTAAACATGATGCAACACATGACTAGCTAGCTCAGAGCATACCAGAACTAGGGATGTGACAACTCACCCCCACTAAACAAGAATCTCGTCCCGAGATTCAAGACATAGGGCAAGAAGACAAAGGGGACATAAATCTAACACGGTCTTCATGATCCAGTTGCTTCATATTGATCTTGACGTCTTTGCTTTCAAGATCTTCATCCAACACGATGACGACAGAAAGAAATTCGATCGGAAAGGATCATTGAAGCTCTCTAAACCAGCCTAGGGCAGTTGACCAACAATCGTTTGGCGGGGTGCAAAGGAATGGCATACCCAGACTAGAATGGATGATGTGGACTACCTTGTTGAAGACAACACAAGGAATGAGTAGTGCCGAGTCACAGTGTATCCCCGTTTTGTAATCATGTAATCTTGTGTATTAACGCAGCCTGTCGTTGTGCCTCTGTTTTAATGGTAGCCTTGCGTATTTTTGTCCGCGCATAGTTGCACATTTTCCGGGCACAGCTACCAAAACCAACCCCGACGACACCCACAGTAACACGTCTCTTTATGAGATATGTATATCTCTGACACTGACCCCGACCTTTGGAGCTAATCTGGCAGATTTATTACCCTTCACCACGGTAAATAAACCAGCGAGATGCTATATAAGAAGGCCACCTTGTGACCTTACCCAGCAACCTTCACCTCGTGCACCACTCCCACGACCATTTCTTACCATGCCGAGCCCTAGTATTTATCGGAGAACCCCCGATGCAACCCCAGGTAGCTTTGTCAAAATATTGTGGGACTTTACCTGCAGTACCATGGGTTTTTACCCAGCCACCCCAGTACAAGCTTTTCAAATCGAGAATCACCCCTTCCTCCTCGGAATATTGGGCAGCAGTACACATTCCTCCCGTAGACCCCAACCAAGATCCAACGGAGGTTTCCTTCATGGGGAAATCTATGCCAACCCCACATTTGGCCATAGAGGCTGCTGCCAACGAAGCGATTGCTCGTCTTCGATCCGCAGTGCCCTATGCCCGCGAGCGAGGATATTATTACTTACTGAGCCGTGCAACGCCCGGGGGAGTAACATCTTTTCCCGGTGGGCGAATTGAGAGAGATCCAGTACTGGCCAACCTCATCCAGTACATCATTGCACAAGAGCATTTGAACCAGCGAGTGATGGAGTATCTCCCAAATCTCACTAATCTGAATCCTTAGATTGCAATCGGTAGACCACTGAGGCCCGATCCGGAGAGACTCATACATCGGCTGGTTAACCCACTCCCTCCGATAGAAGAAGAGTGTGTTCCACTACCAGAGACTTTTCCTCGAGACCCTGTCCAGTTACCATTCTCATTTTAGACGTCACTGCTGTATTTGTTATTTCAGCATTTATTATTATGTTGTAACTTATGCATGGTACCTCGAATTTGTGCGACGAGTCGAGTATTTAGTTTCTACGTTTGTGAGTGGTTTTCTTTGTGAGCAACCTGTGTAACCGCGAAAAAAATCATAGAATAAGATTTTCTTCTTCCAGAATTGCTGCATCTTTTATCCTCTCGATACATGGATTATTTGTTTTATTTCGCGCAACACCACGACAACGGACCCACAACCACTCGGACTCTTACACTACTTGCAATACACGCAACTATGTTGCATCTCACCAACCACCCTTCTAAGCACTCCACATGCCGCCAAGGGAGAGATTAGCATATAATCATCCGGACACTATCCACCTCCAACACACCGATAACGGTTAACACTAGGGATTACGCCTAATCCTCGTGATCACCGCCACCGCGGAGAGCCAGCACCCGAGCGGCAGCATCACAATGATCATCATAGATCATCACGCACAAGAGCACAGAGAGCCCCAGCACTACCGCCAGCCCTCCACACACCAGGATCACGTACCAGTCCGGCACCGTCTCCACCATTGGAGCCTC
>NC_041383.1:566145362-566148124 GCF_002162155.2 Triticum dicoccoides | reverse complement strand
TCACTTTTATGCAATAATATAGTTCATTCATTGCATATTTTGAGTGCTACACATGTTTTTCTTCTCTGGTCCAGTAGGCATTTTTGCACTGCAACCCTTTTAAATATTTGTTTCTAGCTTCCACCAAAATTATGGGATGTCAGTAGCAGCATATGATTCCATTATATGCAAAGATCCAAGGATGTTCTTTGAAAATTTTGAGTGAATCAACCTCATCTCCATCCTGGTCCAACATGATGGTTTGTACAACAACCATATTATTGCTTGCTCTTTGGCCCTTGATTCTTTCTCCTACTTATAGTCCTCCATGCTAAACCCCTAAGTCCAGGAGCATGGAACCATTGGCATATTTTTGGTTCATGAAATAATGCCATTCACATCCTGTCCAGATTTGGAGTTCTGCAAAACTTGCACTAGCAAGTTTGTGTTTTTCACCAACAAACCTCACCACCCTCTTGTGCATCCAAAGAGACTTCAATCTGGAAGATTTGGCCCCTCCAAGAAAAGCCGAAGTACCTGTGGCATTTTGTCAAACACCTGGAGTGCATGATCAGATTTGACATGAATTGTTGTTGGCATTGTGAACTTGGTCTCCTGACCAAACCACCATGTCCCCTGAGCTTCACTCTATCAACAACCTAGCTCTGTTGCTTGCCAACCTCACCTGTGACCTGTAGCATGCCACAGCATTGTATCGAACACCTTCCGTGCGTGCACTGGACGCGCCCAGAGCACGCGTATTGCACGAACCGCGCCCGAGCCGACACGCTGGCCCCCCTGGTTTTGGCCCTCTCTGCAGCACCACGCCACGCACTAACCTCCTCTCAGCAACGCGCCAAGCCGCCCTGGCAGCCAACAGCGCCGCCGATAGAGCTTTTGGCGGCACGCCGGCGTCCGCAGCGCGCCTCTGCCATGGTCGGCGCCGCCAAAGCCACCCCAGCTTGCCACCTGCACCCTGGAACAGTACGAGCTCATCTGCAGCCTCGTCCTCTAGCGCTCGTCGCCGCCACGTCGCCCAAGCTACAGGGAGGCGGTTCACCGTCGTCCTTATCGCCGGCCGCCTCGGAACCGACCTCCACCGCATATATAAGGGCCCCGAAGCTCAATCGAGTCCTCGAGCAACCTCATATGATCCTCCTAGTGTTGCCTTGGCCAGCAGTCGAGCAAGGGAAGGCCTTCTTCCCTGAGTCCGGCTGGTTCGGTCGCCGCCAAGCCCCGGCCGATTCCATCACCACCAGTGCCTCTCCCTCTCGACTCTCTCCACCAAGAACTCCCCCTTCCTCTCGCGAGCACAACCCCTCGCTCAATTTTGGCCAGAGACCACCGCAGCCCCAAACTCACTATCCACCCGAATGCCTCCTCCGTCGCGAAGCTCGTTGCCGGCAACTCCGTTCACCTCGGCGACCATGGCGGGTACCCACGGATTCGTCTCGACCCCCTAAGCACACCCATGTCCTCAGATCTCCAAGGGACGCCCCCGTTCGCCGGCAAATCCTCGCCGGAGCTCCGCCTCTGTTCGGTCGGAGGGGAAACGACGCGCGCGTGGCCGGTGAAACCTGACCAGTGGGCCAGGCGGGCCCACCGTCAGTGACCCAGCGCCTGTCCACGCGGGAGTAAGTGGAAGCGCACTTTCGAAGTACGCTTTCGACGTGTACACATTTTATTTGAAACGTTTTTCTTTTCTGTTTTATTTTAAATATCAGATTTTGACCAAACTTTGACTGGCTTTATCTTTTAAAATATAACTCCAAATTGATTAATTCTTTTTCCTACCTATCTCAAATAGTGTCTAGTTTATTTTAAGATTTATTTGAAAAAATTTCAAAAAAACTTTTTGTGCTGTTTTTATTTTGTGTGTTAATTCATTTATATTTCTAAAATAGGATTTTTGAAGAGAGGAGAACTATTTCAAGAGTTTGAAATGCACCCTGCCTTCCCATGACCTGAAGGCAAGCATTCTGAACCCCGGCATAATACTTTTGTGTGTTCGTTGACACGTTTATAACACTACCTTATTTTTGGAGAAATTGTTATTTCATGTGAGATGATCATGTGCATGGATGCATATTTGTGATTTCCATGCTGTTGGAAATGATCACACTTGTGATGATAATCACCCTCATGTGCCTTGCATGCATACCGGCAGGAACCTGGGAAAACCTCTGCCTTGGGTAGGCATGCGTTTGTCGCCGGTCTCCGTCGGGACGGTTATGTCTGGTATGGCATGGTAAGGCAATATGAGCGGTGACTCTGTTGGTTGAAATATATTCGTTATGCTAATCCTGCAGGGAATACTTAAACCTCCTGAGTCGACCATAGATCGAGTCTTCTTCCAGTAACCCCATACTTGTTTCCTACTACCACTCGTCTCTACAACAAGTAGAGTGCGGTTCAGTAAGTTGTCAACCTCTTCCTAGCACACACCGTACAGAGAGGCCAGGGTGGAAGATACCGCTTGTAGCTGGTAGGCAGGCCACCTAGTCCAGGGGCATGGGTGTTTCCGGTTGAGACCGAGAGGGGAGGCCACCCCTTAGAGCGCGCGATATAAATTTGATCCCATGCTACGCGAGGTTGTAGCCTCCCCACTTAGAGTTTGCTTGACAGGTGTCGTGGGTGATTCCAGACACGTGTGAGATAAGCTGGTGTGTGCAAGTTAGGTGTGTTTTCAACAAAACGACCGTAGACGGAATTAGTCCCGATGGACTAAAGAAATCCGTTACTCGTGGGTAAAGAGTACACCCTCTGCAGAGATCAAACCTATT
>NC_041383.1:566137218-566144954 GCF_002162155.2 Triticum dicoccoides | reverse complement strand
TGGTGTCGCTTAGACGCCCGACTGTGGCATTTCTTTTAAAGCCCTTTATGTGGCGTCGCTTAGACGCCCGACTGTGGCATTCCTTTTAAAGCCCTTTATGTGGTGTCGCTTAGACGCCCAACTGTGGCATTTCTTTTAAAGCCCTTTTTCTGGTGTCGCTTAGACGCCCGACTGTGGCATTTCTTTTAAAGCCCTTTATGTGGTGTCGCTCAGACGCCCGACTGTGGCATGCTTGTTATTTATTTCATAATATTTTTAATACTTTTATGATATTGCATATTCATATATAACATACTTACACGCATCAGAGTTATATTTATCTTTTGTGACTGACGTCATGAGCATAAAATATTTTCAGCACATCGTTGTTATGTTATACCCATGTTCAAAATGTTTGTGAGTACATTCAAAGTACTCACTGGCTTGTCCCTGGCTATTGTCTTGGCCAGATTTCTTGCGCGGAAAGGAGCAACCGTGTTGACAGCCCCGGAACCTAAGCAACGGTGATAGCAGTCTCGCGAAGATAGGAGTTAACCTGGTCAGCTGTTCCCGTGGGAAATGGAGTCCCATAGACACTGATGATTCACAACCCGCTTCCGCCACCAACCACTAGAAACCATTTGTTGTACTCACAGGCCAGAATGGTCTTGTACTACATATTTTGTATTTTTCTTGGAATTTCTGTATCAAGTTGGTGCCTCATCAGCTAACAGTTATCCTGGGGCTGATGAGCACAAGGGCCATTTTCTGGGAATTAGTACCCGGAGAACCGGTCCCCACAGACTTAGTACCAGAGCCAGGCTGACCATTGGCTAATCCTATCTTAGCCAGGTCGGATAACTTAGGTAGACCAACCTACCAGACCCTAACCAAAACCCCAGCCAAGCTTTCCATGCAAGATAGCCACACAGTGATCCCGATACTTTTGGCAGTCGGTGCCCAACCTATCAGCCTAGCCTATCAATCACGCGGCAGTGACCGATGGCAAAAATGTCTCATTCGCAAGCGTGCGAAGGAAGACTCCGTTCCCTTTTCTATAAAAAGGCACGCTAACCTCAACCCGGCCCAGCACAGCCTCTTCCCCAACCTAGCCACAATGCCTGGTCCCATAGTGCACAATGAGACCATAGCAACCAATCTTGGAGGTTTCGTGACCATACTCGCAAACCTCACCCGTCGTGCCTACGCGTTAGAAGAGCCCGCAGAATATGTTGTGTACCAAGGACCCATGAGCGGTGAAGACCGCCAATTCTGGGCCACTGTGCACATCTACGGTAGGGGTTTGTCGCCAGAACGCCCCTACAGGTTCACCGGAAGAACAACTTCCTTCGAGCAACAAGCCATCCAGCTAGCCGCTCGAGAAGCCATAGTTCAACTCCGGCAGTTGTCGCCCAGGGTTAACTGTCGCTCGTTCTACTACTACCCCAGGCGTGAAGGGTATGGTAGACCACGCCAAGTTGCCAACGGAGATCACGAGACGGATCCCGCATTGTTGCACCTAGTGCGCTATGTAAGTGCACTAGAGGCATTGTTCGGTCAAATCACTATTGATCTGATCGCAGCTCGAGGAGAGTTGGTTCGCCGAGCCCCGGCAAGCAGGGAAGCCGAGTCCGACGCCGACAACCCAGTCGTGCTGTTTGGACACCTGATCGAGACCCTGAGGTCGGCTCCAACCAGCGGCCAAGGCGTCTTGATGACCCCAGAAGTGCTTCATCACCTTTTGGGAACACACTCCAACGGGATTGTGGCCAACAACCCCCGTGATGGTCATCATCGCTACCCCGACCCTGCAGTTCCTCCGCCATCTCCGACTAATCCCAGCAGTGAGACACGTGGAGAAGCCTCAACATCCACCAGACACGCCCGTTTAGACGTAAACGAGGTAGACTAAGCTGTACGAGTAGTGCCGAGTCACAGTGTATCCCCGTTTTGTAATCATGTAATCTTGTGTATTAACGCAGCCTGTCGTTGTGCCTCTGTTTTAATGGTAGCCTTGCGTATTTTTGTCCGCGCATAGTTGCACATTTTCCGGGCACAGCTACCAAAACCAACCCCGACGACACCCACAGTAACACGTCTCTTTATGAGATATGTATATCTCTGACACTGACCCCGACCTTTGGAGCTAATCTGGCAGATTTATTACCCTTCACCACGGTAAATAAACCAGCGAGATGCTATATAAGAAGGCCACCTTGTGACCTTACCCAGCAACCTTCACCTCGTGCACCACTCCCACGACCATTTCTTACCATGCCGAGCCCTAGTATTTATCGGAGAACCCCCGATGCAACCCCAGGTAGCTTTGTCAAAATATTGTGGGACTTTACCTGCAGTACCATGGGTTTTACCCAGCCACCCCAGTACAAGCTTTTCAAATCGAGAATCACCCCTTCCTCCTCGGAATATTGGGCAGCAGTACACATTCCTCCCGTAGACCCCAACCAAGATCCAACGGAGGTTTCCTTCATGGGGAAATCTATGCCAACCCCACGTTTGGCCATAGAGGCTGCTGCCAACGAAGCGATTGCTCGTCTTCGATCCGCAGTGCCCTATGCCCGCGAGCGAGGATATTATTACTTACTGAGCCGTGCAACGCCCGGGGGAGTAACATCTTTTCCCGGTGGGCGAATTGAGAGAGATCCAGTACTTGCCAACCTCATCCAGTACATCATCGCACAAGAGCATTTGAACCAGCGAGTGATGGAGTATCTCCCAAATCTCACTAATCTGAATCCTTAGATTGCAATCGGTAGACCACTGAGGCCCGATCCGGAGAGACTCATACATCGGCTGGTTAACCCACTCCCTCCGATAGAAGAAGAGTGTGTTCCACTACCAGAGACTTTTCCTCGAGACCCTGTCCAGTTACCATTCTCATTTTAGACGTCACTGCTGTATTTGTTATTTCAGCATTTATTATTATGTTGTAACTTATGCATGGTACCTCGAATTTGTGCGACGAGTCGAGTATTTAGTTTCTACGTTTGTGAGTGGTTTTCTTTGTGAGCAACCTGTGTAACCGCGAAAAAAATCATAGAATAAGATTTTCTTCTTCCAGAATTGCTGCATCTTTTATCCTCTCGATACATGGATTATTTGTTTTATTTCGCGCAACACCACGACAACGGACCCACAACCACTCGGACTCTTACACTACTTGCAATACACGCAACTATGTTGCATCTCACCAACCACCCTTCTAAGCACTCCACATGCCGCCAAGGGAGAGATTAGCATATAATCATCCGGACACTATCCACCTCCAACACACCGATAACGGTTAACACTAGGGATTACGCCTAATCCTCGTGATCACCGCCACCGCGGAGAGCCAGCACCCGAGCGGCAGCATCACAATGATCATCATAGATCATCACGCACAAGAGCACAGAGAGCCCCAGCACTACCGCCAGCCCTCCACACACCAGGATCACGTACCAGTCCGGCACCGTCTCCACCATTGGAGCCTCGTCTCGAGCTCCGGTGAGCAGAAATGGAGAAGAAGAAGGAGGAGAAGCGAGGCCAGGTGCAAAGATGAAGAAGGCGCACCGCGGTCGTTTTATAGCTCGAGATCGGTGTACGGTGGACGAAGTCCACCAGCGCCGCTCGTCGCCCGATCGCCGGTGTTCGGAGGCGAATCCGCGAGCAGTGCCGACAGCACACTGGCCCGCGACGTGAGTGCACACTGCACCGGCAGCAAGCACGCCGCGCACTACCGCAGTACTGCCTAGATGCTCTACGCGCTAGACATCGCCGGTGGAGAAAGCCGGGAAAGCACGCGAGAGAGAGGAAGAAGAGAGAGCCAGAGGAAGAAGGAGAGACTGACAGTGGGCCCGGTCCCACCTGTCAGCCAGAGGGAGCACTGTGCCCTCGGGTACGACCAGCGTATTGTTGAATTTAGAATTTATTCTAAATTCACTACGTCCCGCGTAGAAATCACTCGTTGTCCTGGGCGTGGAATTTCTCCACACAACGCCAGTGCCCACAGTGTAGTTATTCACCACTTATTGCCCTCTCACTTTAACCTCTTTGTACCGCTTGTGTAAAATGATTTTTGATCTAGTAAAAGTATTTTTATTTTACAAACCTTAGCAAATCTCGAGGACGAGATTTTTTTTAGGGGGTTAGTAATTGTAACACCCAAAAATTTAACCAAGTTTTTGATATTAAAATTTCGCCAGGAGTTTTAAATTTTTTGCATTCTGGACCTTACTGTGGATTTCAGAAAGAAAACTCTTCTTTTTATGTTAATGAGTTTTATCTTTTCCAAGTGGAGCTTTCCAAAATATTGGACTTCTATGCCATCTCATTAAAACAATTTCCAAATCAGTAGATTTATATATTCAATTATTTCACCCTGAGCTTTAATAATTAAAATGACTTGTTTTAAGTTTTGGAACTCTTTTTGTACTACAACTAGTTGATAAATTTAACTAAAAATTCCACCAAAATTTGGAGATGTCATGTGATGCCTCTAACTCACTTTTATGCAATAATATAGTTCATTCATTGCATATTTTGAGTGCTACACATGTTTTTCTTCTCTGGTCCAGTAGGCATTTTTGCACTGCAACCCTTTTAAATATTTGTTTCTAGCTTCCACCAAAATTATGGGATGTCAGTAGCAGCATATGATTCCATTATATGCAAAGATCCAAGGATGTTCTTTGAAAATTTTGAGTGAATCAACCTCATCTCCATCCTGGTCCAACATGATGGTTTGTACAACAACCATATTATTGCTTGCTCTTTGGCCCTTGATTCTTTCTCCTACTTATAGTCCTCCATGCTAAACCCCTAAGTCCAGGAGCATGGAACCATTGGCATATTTTTGGTTCATGAAATAATGCCATTCACATCCTGTCCAGATTTGGAGTTCTGCAAAACTTGCACTAGCAAGTTTGTGTTTTTCACCAACAAACCTCACCACCCTCTTGTGCATCCAAAGAGACTTCAATCTGGAAGATTTGGCCCCTCCAAGAAAAGCCGAAGTACCTGTGGCATTTTGTCAAACACCTGGAGTGCATGATCAGATTTGACATGAATTGTTGTTGGCATTGTGAACTTGGTCTGCTGACCAAACCACCATGTCCCCTGAGCTTCACTCTATCAACAACCTAGCTCTGTTGCTTGCCAACCTCACCTGTGACCTGTAGCATGCCACGGCATTGTATCGAACACCTTCCGTGCGTGCACTGGACGCGCCCAGAGCACGCGTATTGCACGAACCGCGCCCGAGCCGACACGCTGGCCCCCCTGGTTTTGGCCCGCTCTGCAGCACCACGCCACGCACTAACCTCCTCTCAGCAACGCGCCAAGCCGCCCTGGCAGCCAACAGCGCCGCCGATAGAGCTTTTGGCGGCACGCCGGCGTCCGCAGCGCGCCTCTGCCATGGTCGGCGCCGCCAAAGCCACCCCAGCTTGCCACCTGCCCCCTGGAACAGTACGAGCTCATCTGCAGCCTCGTCCTCTAGCGCTCGTCGCCGCCACGTCGCCCAAGCTACAGGGAGGCGGTTCACCGTCGTCCTTATCGCCGGCCGCCTCGGAACCGACCTCCACCGCATATATAAGGGCCCCGGAGCTCAATCGAGTCCTCGAGCAACCTCATATGATCCTCCTAGTGTTGCCTTGGCCAGCAGTCGAGCAAGGGAAGGCCTTCTTCCCTGAGTCTGGCCGGTTCGGTCGCCGCCAAGCCCCGGCCAATTCCATCACCACCAGTGCCTCTCCCTCTCGACTCTCTCCACCAAGAACTCCCCCTTCCTCTCGCGAGCACAACCCCTCGCTCAATTTTGGCCAGAGACCACCGCAGCCCCAAACTCACTATCCACCCGAATGCCTCCTCCGTCGCGAAGCTCGTTGCCGGCAACTCCGTTCACCTCGGCGACCATGGCGGGTACCCACGGATTCGTCTCGACCCCCTAAGCACACCCATGTCCTCAGATCTCCAAGGGACGCCCCCGTTCGCCGGCAAATCCTCGCCGGAGCTCCGCCTCTGTTCGGTCGGAGGGGAAACGACGCGCGCGTGGCCGGTGAAACCTGACCAGTGGGCCAGGCGGGCCCACCGTCAGTGACCCAGCGCCTGTCCACGCGGGAGTAAGTGGAAGCGCACTTTCGAAGTACGCTTTCGACGTGTACACATTTTATTTGAAACGTTTTTCTTTTCTGTTTTATTTTAAATATCAGATTTTGACCAAACTTTGACTGGCTTTATCTTTTAAAATATAAATCCAAATTGATTAATTCTTTTTCCTACCTATCTCAAATAGTGTCTAGTTTATTTTAAGATTTATTTGAAAAAATTTCAAAAAAACTTATTGTGCTGTTTTTATTTTGTGTGTTAATTCATTTATATTTCTAAAATAGGATTTTTGAAGAGAGGAGAACTATTTCAAGAGTTTGAAATGCACCCTCCCTTCCCATGACCTGAAGGCAAGCATTCTGAACCCCGGCATAATACTTTTGTGTGTTCGTTGACACGTTTATAACACTACCTTATTTTTGGAGAAATTGTTATTTCATGTGAGATGATCATGTGCATGGATGCATATTTGTGATTTCCATGCTGTTGGAAATGATCACACTTGTGATGATAATCACCCTCATGTGCCTTGCATGCATACCGGCAGGAACCTGGGAAAACCTCTGCCTTGGGTAGGCATGCGTTTGTCGCCGGTCTCCGTCGGGACGGTTATGTCTGGTATGGCATGGTAAGGCAATATGAGCGGTGACTCTGTTGGTTGAAATATATTCGTTATGCTAATCCTGCAGGGAATACTTAAACCTCCTGAGTCGACCATAGATCGAGTCTTCTTCCAGTAACCCCATACTTGTTTCCTACTACCACTCGTCTCTACAACAAGTAGAGTGCGGTTCAGTAAGTTGTCAACCTCTTCCTAGCACACACCGTACAGAGAGGCCAGGGTGGAAGATACCGCTTGTAGCTGGTAGGCAGGCCACCTAGTCCAGGGGCATGGGTGTTTCCGGTTGAGACCGAGAGGGGAGGCCACCCCTTAGAGCGCGCGATATAAATTTGATCCCATGCTACGCGAGGTTGTAGCCTCCCCACTTAGAGTTTGCTTGACAGGTGTCGTGGGTGATTCCAGACACGTGTGAGATAAGCTGGTGTGTGCAAGTTAGGTGTGTTTTCAACAAAACGACCGTAGACGGAATTAGTCCCGATGGACTAAAGAAATCCGTTACTCGTGGGTAAAGAGTACACCCTCTGCAGAGATCAAACCTATTTGCATAGCCGTGTCCATGGTTAAGGATTACAGTCTGGGATGGATCATGTGTCGGTCTTAGTGTCGGTCTTCGGAGGTGAAACTGTTAAACCAGAACGGGAATTACTACTTGTGACTTGTGATAATTATGATTATTATTATTGTTGACTAACCCGTGATATTATTGTTATCATCGAGTATCTCTGGGATGGTTCTACCTCCGGGATATTCACTATGATTGTTGCTTTTAAAGCCCTTTATGTGGTGTCGCTCAGACGCCCGACTGTGGCATTTCTTTTAAAGCCCTTTATGTGGTGTCGCTCAGACGCTCGACTGTGGCATTTCTTTTAAAGCCCTTTATGTGGCGTCGCTTAGACGCCCGACTGTGGCATTTCTTTTGAAGCCCATTATGTGGTGTCGCTTAGACGCCCGACTGTGGCATTTCTTTTAAAGCCCTTTATGTGGTGTCGCTCAGACGCCCGACTGTGGCATTTCTTTTAAAGCCCTTTATGTG
>NC_041383.1:566134754-566136690 GCF_002162155.2 Triticum dicoccoides | reverse complement strand
TGGTGTCGCTTAGACGCCCGACTGTGGCATTTCTTTTAAAGCCCTTTATGTGGCGTCGCTTAGACGCCCGACTGTGGCATTCCTTTTAAAGCCCTTTATGTGGTGTCGCTTAGACGCCCAACTGTGGCATTTCTTTTAAAGCCCTTTTTCTGGTGTCGCTTAGACGCCCGACTGTGGCATTTCTTTTAAAGCCCTTTATGTGGTGTCGCTCAGACGCCCGACTGTGGCATGCTTGTTATTTATTTCATAATATTTTTAATACTTTTATGATATTGCATATTCATATATAACATACTTACACGCATCAGAGTTATATTTATCTTTTGTGACTGACGTCATGAGCATAAAATATTTTCAGCACATCGTTGTTATGTTATACCCATGTTCAAAATGTTTGTGAGTACATTCAAAGTACTCACTGGCTTGTCCCTGGCTATTGTCTTGGCCAGATTTCTTGCGCGGAAAGGAGCAACCGTGTTGACAGCCCCGGAACCTAAGCAACGGTGATAGCAGTCTCGCGAAGATAGGAGTTAACCTGGTCAGCTGTTCCCGTGGGAAATGGAGTCCCATAGACACTGATGATTCACAACCCGCTTCCGCCACCAACCACTAGAAACCATTTGTTGTACTCACAGGCCAGAATGGTCTTGTACTACATATTTTGTATTTTTCTTGGAATTTCTGTATAAAGTTGGTGCCTCATCAGCTAACAGTTATCCTGGGGCTGATGAGCACAAGGGCCATTTTCTGGGAATTAGTACCCAGAGAGCCGGTCCCCACATTACTTTTCCAATATATATCATAAAATACCAAAAATATATTTATCTTATCATATTATCTCTATCAGATCTTACTTTCTCAAGTGGCCTTGAAGGGATTGACAACCCCTTTATTGCGTTGGTTGCGAGTTCCTGTTTGTTTGTGTAGGTGCATGGGACTTTTGAGGAGCCTCCTACTGGATTGATACCTTGGTTCTCAAAAACCGAGGGAAATACTTACGCTACTATTGCTGCATCACCTTTCCTCTTCAAGGAAAACCAACGCAAGCTCAAGACGTAGCATGTGTTTACTTGATTAGCTCGTTAATCAAAGATGGTTATGTTTCCTAACCATAGACATGTGTTGTCATTTGATGAACGGGATCACATCATTAGGAGAATGATGTGATGCACATGACCCATCCGTTAGCTTAGCATTATGATCGTTACAGTTTCATTGCTACTGCTTTCTTCATGACTTATACAAGTTCCTCAGACTATGAGATTATGCAACTCCCGAATACCGGAAGAACACTTTGTGTGCTACCAAACGTCACAACGTAAATGGGTGATTATAAAGGTTCTCTATAGGTGTCTCTGAAGGTGTTTGTTGGGTTGGCATAGATGAGATTAGGATTTGTCACTCTGTGTTTCGGAGAGGTATCTCTGGGCCCTCTCGGTAATACTCATCACTATAAGCCTTGCAAGCTTTGTTACTAATGAGTTAGTTGTGGGATGAAGTTTTACGGAACGAGTAAAGAGACTTGCTGGTAATGAGATTGAACTAGGTATGATGATACCGACGATCGAATCTCGGGCAAGTAACATACCGATGACAAAGGGAACAACGTATGTTGTTATGCGGTTTGACCGATAAAGATCTTCGTAGAATATGTAGGAACCAATATGAGCATCCAGGTTCCGCTATTGGTTATTGACCGGAGACGTGTCTCAGTCATGTCTACATAGTTCTCAAACCCGTAGGGTCCGCACGCTTAACGTTCGATGATGATTGGTATTATGAGTTTATGTGATTTGATTTACTGAAGGTTGTTCGGAGTACCGGATGTGATCACGGACATGACGAGGAGTCTCGAAATGGTCGAGACATAAAGATTGATATATTGTACGGCTATGTTCGGACACCGGAAGTGTTCCAGAAAAGTTTCGGATAAAAC
>NC_041383.1:566115185-566134488 GCF_002162155.2 Triticum dicoccoides | reverse complement strand
AATTGGACAAGGGGAGGGGGCGGCGCCCCCCTCCTTCCTTCTCTCCTCCTCCTCCTTCCCCCCTTCTCCTTGTGGGAATAGGAAAGAGGGGGGATTCCTACTTGGAGTAGGACTCCCCCCTTGGGCGCTCCACCCTTGGCCGGCTCCTTCTCCCTCCCTCCTTTATATACGGGGGACGGGGCACCCCACAGAAACACAAGTTGATCTTTTAGCCGTGTGCGGTGCCTCGCTCCACAGTTACACAACTCGGTCATATCGTCGTAGTGCTTAGGCGAAGCCCTGCGCCGGTAACTTCATCATCACCGTCACCACACCATTGTGCTGACAGAACTCTCCCTCGGCCTCAGCTGGATCTAGAGTTCGAGGGACGTCACCGAGCTGAACGTGTGCAGATCACAGAGGTGTCGCGCGTTCGGTACTTGATAGGTTGGATCGCGAAGACGTTCAACTACATCAACCGCGTTACATAATGCTTCCGCTTTTGTTCTACGAGGGTACGTGGACACACTCTCCCCTTGTTGTTATGCATCACCTAGATACATCTTGCGTGATCATAGGATTTTTTTTTAAATTACTGTGTTCCCCAACAGTGGCATCCGAGCCAGGTCTATGCGTAGATGTTATATGCATGAGTAGAACACAAAGAGTTGTGGGCGATAATAGTCATACTGCTTACCAGCATGTCATACTTTGATTCGGCTGTATTGTTGGATGAAGCGGCCCGGACCGACATTACATGACCGCATTCATGAGACTGGTTCTACCGACGTGCTTTTGCACATAGGTGGTTGGCGGGTGTCTGTTTCTCCAACTCTAGTTGAATCAAGTGTGGCTACGCCCAGTCCTTGTTGAAGGTTAAAACAACACACTTGACGAAAAATCGTTGTGGTTTTGACGCGTAGGTAAGAACAAGTTTTGATAGTAAACAACAGTACTAAACTGCAGCAGAACATCAGAAAAACAGCAGAAAAACATAACTAGTTTTGACAGCAAAACAGCAGAAAAAACACTAGTTTTGACAGCCAAACAGCAGCAAAAAGCACTAGTTTTGATAGCAAAACAACAACAAAAAGAACTAGTTTTGACAGCAGAACAACAGCAAAAGGCAGTAGTTTTGATAGCAGAACATCATAGTTTTGACAGCAGCTAAACATTTCAGATTCGACAATCAGCATGTAAACATTCTAGTTTCGACAATAGCATCTAAAGTTCTACATCTTCTAGTTTCGACAAACACAAGTGCATGAATATCATTACATTCCAGAACCAAAATAAACACTAGTAGATGGCTGGCATGCCTTCTCCAAATCTTCTCTTCTCATTGCTCTAGGAGTGTAGCAACAACTCTACAAGATGGAATGAACAGAAAGTTAGTGGTAGTACAAAGTACAACTTGATAATTGACAATGACATGAACTAAGAATAGAGATGTTACATTCTTCATCCGAAGATGAATCTTCATCATTATCTAGCGCAATCACTTCTTCTGCCTTTCTCTTATTATCTACAACAATAGATTGGGTTAATTATCATTTGAAAGTAAAACATACAAATAAGAATGTGAAACAAACAAGATTACAACAGATACCTTCTTTTTTCTGCAGTTTGCAATGATACCAATCTTGCAAACACATTAGGGCCTCAACCGTCTTTGGTTTAAGTGACTTTCGGTTCGGGGTTATAACCTTCTTACTCAAGCTGAAAGCGGATTCTGAAGCAACACTTGACATAAGAACTACAAGGATATCACGTGCCATTCTTGCTAGTTGCGGATACCTAGCTGCAGACTTACTCCAGAAATCCAAGATATCGACATTTTCATTCAACCTCTTCGCAGGTTCAGCCAAATACAATTCCAATTCAGATCTCTCTTCATGTGAGCTCGTGCTTTCCACATACTGATCATAGTCAGAAAATGCACCAAGTCCACATGTGCTTGATGATGCACTTGTTGCTAAGTTTTCATTGACATGTACACCACTACCATACTCATTAAATAAAGAAGTCATTGTAGTTTTAACAAGATTAATGCGCTGAAGGGCATCATCACCATCATATAGCCTGGAGTAGGCATATCCTAAAAACTTGAACTTAATGCGCTGATCAAGAACATCAGCACAAGACAGAAATACGCTATAGTCAGACCAATATTTCATGAATTTCTCGCTCATAACTGCCAACATTGGAGCCATGTAACTATTAACTCCAGCACTAGCCTCTATAATAGCAGAATGAACACGATTGACATTCATGAAGTACAAGTTGGCTGTCGGATACTTTGTTTCTGAGAAAGTTGTAGTTACCTTGAAGAAAACCTCCAAGAACTGATACATATGAGATACCTTGGCCCATTCTTCTTCGGATAGCCAAAAGTTCACCTTGAATATGTTGTCCCTCTCAGAATACCAATGCAGCACGTCTCTAAAGTACAAACAACAGCCAATCATAGTGTAGGTTGAATTCCAACGGATGGGCATATCAGGTTTTAACCTTTTTGTTTCTTCAAGGTTGAAAATAGTTGTAGCAGTACTATAAAACTTATGCAGCCTATTGCTTGAAACCTTTAGGTACATTATACCATCCCTAAGTTTTTCAACACACTTGGCAATCAATGTCAAACCAACTTGAACTAGCAAGTTCAGTATTTGTGCACAACAACGAATTTGGAAGAATTTGCCGGACAAAGGTAAAGCACCTTTTGACAAGTGGGTACGCAAGCAAAGTATCACACTATCATTATAGGCTGCATTGTACAGAGTGATGCACATCACTTTCTTATCAACCCTCCATTCACGACAAGCTAGGTGAACCTCATCGGCAATAGATGCTCCATCATAGGGTGGATCAATTTTTTTTGAACCATACAATCCTTTTGTTTAGTTTCCAATCAGCATCTATGTAATGGCAAGTAATGCAAATATAGCTATGCTTGGTGACTTCACATTTCAAATTGTCGGATGTGAAACTAACTCTACCAGGGGCAGCTAGAATAATTTCCATCAATTCCTTTTTCTGGCTAAGAAACATTGCCATTATCTCTCTTTTTATTGTGTGTCGACCAATAGACTTGAATTATGGACAACAAGCAGACATCATTGTTCTAAATCCATCTTCTTCAACTGTTGTAAATGGATGAGCACCGGATACAAGATAAATAGAGACTAAATTTCTAGCAACTTGAGCATCAAATCTACCATTTTTTAATGCAGTTGTTCCATCATCATTTGTTTCAGATTTCAAGAAAAAATCATTCATTGTCGCTTGTTCAACCTTATGCTTACTATCAATGTAGCAGCCACGTAAAACTTGCAACAACGAAGTAGAGGACATCTAACTTGTATTTGCAGGGCTTGCTGTGATGTGATATGGTCAAGGCATGATGTGATATAAATTGTTGTATGAAATGATCATGTTTTGTAACAAAGTTATCGGCAACTGGCAGGAGCCATATGGTTGTCGTTTTATTGTATGCAATGCAATTGCCATGTAACTGTTTTAATTTATCACTAAGCGGTTGTGATAGTCGTAGTAACAATAGTTGGCGAGACGACAACGATGCTATGATGGAGATCAAGGTGTCGCACCGGTGACGATGGAGATCATGATGATGCTTCGGTGATGGAGATCACGAGCACAAGATGATGATGGCCATATCATGTTACATATTTTGATTGCATGTGATGTTTATCTTTTATGCATCTTATTTTGCTTAGTACGATGGTAGCGTTATAAGATGATCCCTTACTAAATTTCAAGGTACAAGTGTTCTCCCTGAGTATGCACCATTGCTACAGTTTGTCGTGCCGAGACACCAATCGGGTGTGATAAGCTCTACGTTCACATACAACGGGTGCAAGCCAGTTTTGCACACCCAGAATACTCGGGTTAAACTTGACGAGCCCAACATATGAAGATATGGCCTCAGAACACTGAGACCGAAAGGTCGAACGTGAATCATATAGTAGATATGATCAACATAGTGATGTTCACCATTGAAAACTACTCCATCTCACGTGATGATCGGGCATGGTTTAGTTGATTTGGATCACGTGATCATTTAGATGACTAGAGGGATGTCTATCTAAGTGGGAGTTCTTAAGTAATATGGTTAATTGAACTTTAATGTATCATGAACTTAGTCCTGATAGTAATTTTGCATGTCTATGTTATTGTAGATCAATGGCCCGTGCTACCGTCCCTTTGAATTTTAATGCATTACTAGAGAAAGCTAAGTTGAAAGATGATGGCAGCAACTACACGGACTGGGTGCATAACTTGAGGATTATCCTCATTGCTGCACAGAAGAATTACGTCCTGGAAGCACCGCTGGGTGCCAGGCCTGCTGTAGATGCTACTGATGATGTTAAGAACGTCTGATAGAGCAAAGCTGATGAATACTCGATAGTTCAGTGTGACATGCTTTACGGCTTAGAATTGGGACTTCAAAGACGTTTTGAACGTCATGGAGCATATGAGATGTTCCAAGAGTTGAAGTTAATATTTCAAGCAAATGCCCGAGTTGAGAGATATGAAGTCTCCAACAAGTTCTACAGCTGCAAAATGGAGGAGAATAGTTCTGTCAGTGAACACATACTCAGAATGTGTGGGTACCATAACCACTTGACTCAGCTGGGAGTTGATCTTCCAGTTGATAGTGTCATTGACAGAGTTCTTCAATCACTGCCACCAAGCTATAAAGGCTTCGTGATGAACTATATATGTGATACGTCTCCAACGTATCTATAATCTTTGATTGTTCCATGCTATTATATTACCTGTTTTGGATGTTTATGGGCTTTATTTTATACATCTTTATCATTTTTCGGACTAACCTACTAACCGGAGGCCCAGCCCATATTGCTGTTTTTTTTTGCCTATTTCAGTATTTTGAAGAAAAGGAATATCAAACGGAGTCCAAACGGAATGAAACCTTCAGGAACGTGATTTTTGGAACGAACAAGATCCGGAGAGCTTGTAGTGCAAGTCAAGAAACAACCGGAGCCTCCACGAGATAGGAGGGTGCCCCCTGTAGGGTGCGCCCCCTGTCTCGTGGGACCCTCGGGCGTCCACCGACGTACCTCTTCCTCCTATATATACCTACGGACCCCGAAAACATCCAGGGGCACCACGAAACACAATTTCCACCACTGTCACCTTTTGTATCCGCGAGATCCCATCTTGGAGCCTTCGCCGGCACTCTGTCGGAGGGGGAATCGACCATGGAGGGCCTCTACATCAACATCCTTGCCCGTCCTATGAGTTGTGAGTAGTTTACCATAGACCTACGGGTCCATAGTTATTAGCTAGATGGCTTCTTCTCTCTTTTTGGATCTCAATACAATGTTCTCCCCCTCTCTCTTGTGGAGATCTATTCGATGTGATCTCTTTTTGCGGTGTGTTTGTCGAGATCCGATGAATTGTGGGTTTATGATCAGATTTATCTATGGATATATATTGAATCTTCTCTGAATTCTTTTATGTATGATTGAGTTATCTTTGCAAGTCTCTTCGAATTATCGGTTTGGTTTGGCCTACTAGATTGATCTTTCTTGCCATGGGAGAAGTGCTTAGCTTTGGGTTCAATCTTGCGGTGTTCTTACCCAGTGATAGAAAGGGTTGCAAGACATGTATTGTATTGTTGCCATCGAGGATAACAAGATGGGGTTTATATCATATTGCATGAGTTTATCCCTCTACAGCATGTCATCTTGCTTAATGCATTACTCTGTTCTTATGAACTTAATACTCTAGATGCAGGCAGGAGTCGGTCGATGTGTAGAGTAATAGTAGTAGATGCAGGCAGGAGTCGGTCTACTTGTTATGGACGTGATGCCTATATACATGATCATGCCTAGATAACGTCATAATTATTCGATTTTCTATCAATTGCTCAACAGTAATTTGTTCACCCACCGGAATACTTATGCTCTCGAGAGAAGCCTCTAGTGAAAACTATGGCCCCCGGGTCTATCTCTTATCATATTTGCTTTCAATCTACGTTTATTTGCATCTTTACTTTCTTGCATCTATATTATAAAATACCAAAAATATATTTATCTTATCATACTATCTCTATCAGATCTGACTTTTGCAAGTGGCCGTGAAGGGATTGACAACCCCTTTATTGCGTTGGTTGTGAGTTCTCAGTTTTTTTGTGTAGGCGCGTGGGACTTTTGAGGAGCCTCCTACTAGATTGATACCTTGGTTCTCAAAAACTGAGGGAAATACTTACGCTACACTTGCTGCATAACCCTCTCCTCTTCGGGGAAAACCAACGCTAGCTCAATATGTAGCAATATGCAAGGGATGAACAAGACTATTCCCGAGCTCTTCGCGATGCTAAAGGCTGTGGAGGTAGAAATCAAAAAGGAGCATCGAGTGTTGATGGTCAACAAGACCACTAGTTTCAAGAAAAAGGGCAAAGGGAAGAAGGGGAACTTCAAGAAGAATGGGAAAAGGTTGCTACTCAAGAGAAGAAACCCAAGTGTAGACCTAAGTCTGAAACTGAGTGCTTCTGCTGCAAAGGGACTGATCACTGGAAGCGGAACTGCCCCAAGTATTTGGCGGACAAGAAGGATGGCAAAGTGATAGGCATATTTGATATACATGTTATTGAAGTGTACCTTACTAATGCTCGTAGTAGCGCCTGGGTATTTGATACTGATTCTGTTGCTAATATTTGCAACTTGAAACAGGGGCTACGGATTAAACGAAGATTGGCTAAGGACGAGGTGACAATGTGCGTGGGAAATTGTTCCAAGGTCGATGTGACCGCCATTGGCACGCTACCTCTACATCTACCATCGGGATTAGTTTTAGACCTGAATAATTGTTATTTGGTGCCAGCGTTGAGCATGAACATTATATCTGGATCTTGTTTGATACAAGACGGTTATTCATTTAAATTAGAGAATAATGGTTGTTCTATTTATATGAGTAATACCTTTTATGGTCATGCACCCCTGCTGAGTGGTCTATTTTTGTTGAATTTCGAAAGTGATGATACACATATTCATAATATTGAAGACAAAAGATGCAAAGTTAATAATGATAGTGCAACTTATTTGTGGCACTGCCATTTGGGTCATATTGGTGTAAAGCGCATGAAGAAACTCCATGATGATGGACTTTTGGAATCACTTGATTATGAATCACTTGGTGCTTGCAAACCGTGCCTTATGGGCAAGATGACTATCGGATATGGGGTACCGGCAAAACCCCTAAGGTTCGAAGTATGGGGTGCGCACAAAGATCTCTCCCTACCAAAATACGCCCACAACCTCCCTGCGATTTCTAAGCTAGCATGATGAACAACACAAGAGACACAAGGTTTATACTAGTTCAGGCCACCATTGTGGTGTAATACCCTAATCTAGTGTGTGGTGTGGTGGATTGCCTCTTGGGCTGATGATGAATAGTACAGAGGAAGAACAGCCTCGCGAGGAGAAGTGTTCTTGTGCTTGGTGTGTTTGGAGAGGAGTTAATCCGTCTCTGTTGGCTCTAGATGAGATGCTTTCTACTGTGGTGGCTAGCCCTATTTATAGAGGCCCTGGTCCTCTTCCCAAATACTGAGCGGGAAGGGAGCCAACAACGGCCATTTTGAAAGGGGACAGCTAGTACAAGCTATCCTGACTAAAGGTGGTCTTCGACTTCCAAAGGTGCTAGTGATGACGCCGTCTTGGGCTCCATGGTGACCTCCGTCCTGCCATCCTGTTGGTCTTGGTCTCATTGCACCAATAAGGAAACCTTTGCCTAATGCCTCGGTCTCCACGCCTGTGATTGCCTCCTTTGCACCAAAGAGGAAACAAGGACATTGCGCAGGCTGGCGCCCGCCTGGTCTCGATCGTCATGGCTTGCGTCATGAGCACCTCATGAGGTACCCCTCGCCTTGATCTCTCCGCCTCCTTGCAAGCCTGCCTAGTGAGGCCGCCCCTGAGGAGGCCTTGCGTTGTCCGCCCCGCGAGGCTTGGCCCCTCGCGAGGGTCTTGAGCTTGGGTTGATGAAGACGGTCCATACTGGGCCACCGGTTGAGCCGCGTTGCAGGCCGCAAGCAGGCAAGTCTGGGGACCCCCATTCCCAGAACGCCGATAGTAGCCCCCGGGCCTAAGGTGTGCTCGGACTTGGCTTAGCAGCAAAGCCAAAGGGCAAGTGCGGAGCGCCGCGGGCCCCCACAACATGCGGCCTTGGTCGACGTGTGGTGACTGATTGGTCGTGGGCATCTCCGCTTCCCCATGCTGCTCCAATATCCGCCTGGCTAGGCGACCACGACGCCTTACAAAGTTATTCCCCCCTTGCTGGCAGCGTGCTTCATAATGCCCCCTCTTCCTCGAATCTCTGCTTCCGCTCCCAATCTGACTTGAGCTCTTCTCCCACCATTGCCATGGAGCCAACTAGCAAGGAGAAAGGGAAGAAGCCCCTGTCCTCAACTAGTTCATCCCCTACAATCGAGCCCGCCGTCGGCCGGTCGCTAGTGCTCAACCTGGAGGCCCTGGGCAAGCTCTGCCCTGCACTTGCCTCCAGCTTCAACGAGTGCGGAAGGACAAGGGCTTGGCATGCGTCCCACGCCTCCATTGACAGGACAGTCACTGAGGTTCGATTCTTCGTCGATGCCCTGTGGGCTGGCCTGGTTCCCCCTTTCTCCGCCTTCTTTAATGCGGTGCTTTCCCACTATCAGATCCATATGATGCATCTTGATCCTCAATCCGTTACCCTTCTTGTCGTCTTCGCCTTTGTTTGTGAAGCCATGGTGGGCATTGCTCCTTCCGTCGCCCTCTTGCGCCACTTCTTCTCGTTGCGCCTGACCGACCCCTTGCAGTTCTCGGGGTGCGTGAGCTTCCAGGTCGTGGCCGAGACGGCCGCCTTAGGGATTGATTTTGACCTCCCGCCTTCTTCAAGACGCGGTGGCTGTATGTGGATGTCAGAGTGCTCAGCCCTCTGCTCCCGCCTCCGTCGTTGCCTGCTGTCCCCAATCCCGGCTGGGGCCATGAGAGACTCATGAGCCCCCGGCTCTCCTTTGTCTGGTACCGACTGAGGAGGTTGAGAGATCTCGGCGTGACTGCGCCCCGAGTGGTGAAGGAGTTCCACCAGTGTCGCGTTGCTCCTCTTGAGCGCCACTCCCGACCGATGTGGGGTTCCGGCAAAACCCTTAAGGTTCGAACTCTAGGGTGCGCACGAAGATCTCTCCCTACCGAAATACGCCCACAACCTCGCTGCAATTTCTAAGCTAGCACGATGAACAACACAAGAGACACGAGGTTTATACTAGTTCGGGCCAGCGTTGTGGTGTAATACCCTAATCCAGTGTGTGGTGTGGTGGATTGCCCCTTGGGCTGATGATGAACAGTACAGAGGAAGAACAGCCTCGTGAGGAGAGGTGTTCTTGTGCTTGGTGTGTTTGGAGAGGAGTCGATCCATCTCTGTTGGCTCTAGATGAGATGCTTTCTACTGTGGTGGCTAGCCCTATTTATAGAGGCCCTGGTCCTCTTCCCAAATATTGAGCGCGAAGGGAGCCAACAACGGCCATTTTGAAAGGGGACAGCTAGTACAAGCTATCCTGACTAAAGGTGGTCTTCGACTGCCAAAGTTGCTGGTGATGACGCCGTCTTGGACTCCATGGTGACCTCCGTCCTGCTGTCCTGCTAGTCTTGGTCTCGTTGAACCAATAAGGAAACCTTTGCCTGATGCATCGGTACTCCGCGCCTGTGCTTGCCTCCTTTGCACCAAAGAGGAAACAAGAACATTGCGCAGGCTAGCGCCCGCCTGGTCTCGATCGTCATGGCTTGCGTCATGAGCACCTCGCGAGGTACCCCTCGCCTTGATCTCTCCGCCTCCTGGCGAGCCTGCCTGGTGAGGCCGCCCCTGAGGAGGCCTTACATCATCCACCCCGCGAGGCTTGGCCCCTCGCGAGGGTCTTGAGCTTGGGTTGATGAAGACGGGCCGTACTGGGCCACCGATTGAGCCGCGCTGCAGGCCGCAGGCAGGCAAGTCTGGGTACCCCCGTTCCCAGAATGCCGACAGTAGCCCCCGGGCCAAATGCATGCTTGGACTTGGCTTAGCAGCAAAGCCAAAGGGCAAGTGCGGAGCGCCGCGGGCCCCCACAGCCTGCGGCCTTGGTCGATGCGTGGCGACTGATTGTACGTGGGTGTCTCTGCTTCCTTACGTTGCCCCAATATCCGTCTGGCTAGGCGGCCACGGCGCCTTACACAGTTATTCCCCCCTCGCTGGCAGCGTGCTTCCTATTCCCCCCCTCTTCCTCGAATCTCTACTTCTGCTCCCAATATGACTTGAGCTCTGGTCCCACCATTGCCATGGCGCCGACTAGCAAGGATAAAGGGAAGAAGCCCCTGTCCTCAACTAGTTCGTCCCCTACAATCGAGCCCGCCGTCGGCCGGTCGCTGGTGCTCAACCTGGAGGCCCTGGGCAAGGGCTGCCCTGCGCTTGCCTCTAGCTTCAATGAGTGCGGAAGGATGAGGGCTTGGCCTGCGTCCCACGCCTCCATTGACAGGACAGTCACTGAGGTTCGATTCTTCATCGACACCTTGTGGGCTGGCCTGGTTCCCCCTTTCTCCGCCTTCTTCAATGCGGTGCTTTCCCACTATCAGATCCATATGATGCATCTTGATCCTTAATCCGTTACCCTTCTTGTCGTCTTCGCCTTTGTTTGCGAAGCCATGGTGGGCATTGCTCCTTCCGTCGCCCTCTTGCGCCACTTCTTCTCGTTGTGCCTGACCGACCCCTTGTAGTGCTCGGGGTGCGTGAGCTTCCAGGCCGTGGCAGAGACAACCGCCTCAGGGATTGATTTTGACCTCCCACCTTCTTCAAGTGGGTTCGGGACGCGGTGGCTGTATGTGGATGTCGGAGTGTTGTGCCCTCTGCTCTCGCCTCCGTCATTTCCTGCTGTCCCCAATCCTGGCCGGGGCCATGAGAGACTCGTGAGCCCCCGTCTCTCCTTCGTCTGGTACCGACTGAGGAGGTTGAGATATCTCGGCATGACTGCGCCCCGGGTGTTGAAGGAGTTCCTCCAGTGTCGTGTTGCTCCTCTTCAGCACCACTCCCCACCGATGTGGGCCCTCGCGGGCGACCAGGACCGCATGAGGCTTCAGGAGACGAAAATGGCGGCCAAAATGCTGAAGACGGTGCTTGAGGTCTTGACTGGCGACCCCTCGCCGAGCGATATACGGCACGGGGTAGCCTCTTGTATCTCTTCTCGAACAGGGCTGAGTTCGCGGGACAGATGCCTCCCTTCGACGAATGGGGGTTGCGTCAGGCTAGCCTTGCGGGGCCTTGCTATGTCTAGAGCTTGTGTTGGTTTTCCTTGAAGAGGAAAGGGTGATGCAGCAATAGTAGCGTAAGTATTTCCCTCAGTTTTTGAGAACCAAGGTATCAATCCAGTAGGAGGCTCCTCAGAGATCCCACGCACCTACACAAACAAACAAGAACTCGCAACCAACGCAATAAAGGGGTTGTCAATCCCTTCATGGCCACTTGCGAAAGTGAGATCGGATAGACATAATATGATAAGATAAATATATTTTTGGTATTTTATAATATAGATTGGAAAAGTAAAGATGCAAATAAAAGTAGATTGAAAGCTTATATTATAAAACATAGACCCGGGGGCTATAGGTTTCACTAGTGGCTTCTCTCAAGATAGCATAAGTATTACGATGGGTGAACAAATTACTGTCGAGCAATTGATAGAAAAGCGAATAATTATGAGATTATGTAGGCATGATCATGTATATAGGCATCACGTCCGTGACAAGTAGACCGACTCCTGCCTGCATCTACTACTATTACTCCACACATCGACCGCTATCCAGCATGCCTCTAGAGTATTAAGTTCATAACGAACAGAGTAACGCATTAAGAAAGATGACATGATGTAGAGGGATAAACTCATGCAATATGGTATAAACCCCATCTTTTTATCCTCGATGGCAACAATACAATACGTGCCTTGCTGCCCCTGGTGTCACTGGGAAAGGACACCGCAAGATTGAACCCAAAGCTAAGCACTTCTCCCATTGCAAGAAAGATCAATCTAGTAGGCCAAACCAAACTGATAATTCGAAGAGACTTGCAAAGATAACTTAATCACACATAAAAGAATTCATAGGAGATTCAAATATTTCTCATAGATAATCTTGATAATAAACCCACAATTCATCGGATCTCGACAAACACACCGCAAAAAGAGTTACATCGAATAGATCTCCAAGAAGATCGAGGAGAACATGGTACTATGGACCCGAAGGTCTGTGGTAAACTACTCACAACTCATCGGAGAGGCTATGGTGTTGATGTAGAAGTCCTTCGTGGTTGATTGCCCCTCCGGCGGAGCGCCGACGAAGGCTCCAAGATGGGATCTCGTGGATACAGAAGGTTACTGTGGTGGAAATACTTTTTCATGGTCGCCTTTGATGTTCTTGGGGTACGTGGGTATATATAGGAGGAAGAAGTAGGTCGGTGGACACCTGAGGGGGCCACGAGACAGGGGGCGCGCCCTCCACCCTCGTGGCTTCCTCGATTGCTTCTTGACTTGCACTCCAAGTCCTCGGGATCACGTTCGTTCCAAAAATCATGCTCCCGAAGGTTTCATTCCGTTTGGACTCCGTTTGATATTCCTTTTCTTCGAAATACTGAAATAGGCAAAAAAAACAGCAATACGGGTTGGGCCTCCGGTTAGTAGGTTGGTCCCAAAAGAGATATAAAAGTGTAAAGTAAAGCCCATAAACATCCAAAATGGGTAATATAATAACATGGAACAATCAAAAATTATAGATACGTTGGAGACGTATCAGGCCTCGCGAGAATCCTGTCGCCGTGGCTCCCTTCCTCGCTGCCAGCACCGATCTTGCCACACGAGCAGGTGCAGGAAGGCAAGCATCGCTTGAGGCTGGAGGCTCGGGTGTCGTGGCATTGACGCCGCACGGGTTTCCCGAAGCGTCATCCTCCGGAGCTTGTGACGCCCGCCCTAAGGTGGTCGTCAATGGGGGGACGCAACCCGCGGCTCCTGGGGCCGGAGCCCTCGAGGCCTCGGTAGGTCATCAGGAGGTGGTGCCCCATCGCTCCTTCCAGCTCGGCGCCCCTGAGATTGGCCGCCTGGGTGCTTCTCCATCCGCGCCACGCGCTGGTCCTCACGTTGAGCGCCTGGGTCGGTTCCGCATGGACTTCGCCGCCCTCCGCAAGAGGAAGGAGTCTTTGAGTTGCAGTGGACGCCCCTTCCGACTGTTGAAGCATAGGAAGTACTTCGGCATAGATGAGTAAGTACCTCATTCTTGTAATTCCTCAATCGCTGCTCCCTTTCCTGATTGTGGCTTTTCAGGATCCCTCCTGCCAAGCCTACGGAGTCTCCCAAGAAGCAACTTCCTCCGGCCTCACCTTCATCGCTGGCCTTGAGCGTCCCGAGCATGTATGCTTCTCCTGACGCGGGGTCAGCCGGAGAAGCAAGCCTGCCTGCGGGGTGCCTTGAGCTTGTGCCCTTGCCACCTTTCCTTCACGACCTCGCCTGGGGCATGTCCAGCCTGCCTAGGGCTCCTCCCCTGATCGTGGACAGCGAGTGGTTGGCGTCGGTCCTTGGCTCTTCTTCGGGGGATGGACCTGCGCCAGTCCGGGTCCCTTGCGGAGCCCGGCCGGCGATCGTGGGGGCGCCAGTGATACATCTCCAACGTATCTATAACTTTTTATTGTTCCATACTATTATATTACCTATTTTGAATGATTATGGGCTTTATTATACATTTTTATATTACTTTTGGGACTAACCTATTAACCGGAGGCCCAGCCCATATTGCTGTTTTATTGCCTGTTTCAGTATTTCAAGGAAAAGGAATATCAAACGGAGTCCAAACGAAATGAAACCTTTGGCAGCGTGATTTTTTGGAAGAATATGATCCGGGAGACTTGGAGTTCATGTCAGGAGATCCTCGAGGAGGCCACGGGATAGGAGGGCGCCCCCCCCCCCCTACTGGGCGCGCCCCCCTGTCTCGTGGACCCCTCGAGCACCCCCCGACCGACTTCTTTCGCCTATATATTCCCTCGTACCCTAAAACCATCAAATATCAAGATAGATCAGGAGTTCCTCCACCGCAAGCCTCTGTAGCCACCAAAAACCTCTCGGGAGCCCTTCTCGGCACCCTGCCGGAGGGGGAACCCATCACCGGTGGCCATCTTCATCATCCCGGTGCTATCCATGACGAGGAGGGAGTAGTTCACCCTCGAGGCTGAGCGTATGTACCAGTAGCTATGTGTTTGATCTCTCTCTCTCTCTCGTGTTCTCTCTCGTGTTCCCTCTATGGCACAATCTTGATGTATCCCGAGCTTTGCTATTGTAGTTGGATCTTATGATGTTTCTCCCCCTCTACTCTCTTGTGATGAATTGAGTTTTCCCCTTTGAAGTTATCTTATTGGATTGAGTCTTTTATGAGAACACTTGATGTATGTCTTGCCGTGCTTATCTGTGGTGACAAGGATATCATGTGCCTCCTGATGTATGTTTTGGAGACCAACTTGCGGGTTCCGCCCATGAACCGATGCATAGGGGTTGGCACACGTTCTTGACTCTCCGGTAGAAACTTTGGGGCACTCTTTGAAGTACTTTGTGTTGGTTGAATAGATGAATCTGAGATTGTGTGATGCATATCGTATAAACATGCCCACGGATACTTGAGGTGACAATGTAGTATCTTGGTGACATTAGGGTTTTGGTTGATTTGTGTCTTAAGGTGTTATTCTAGTACGAACTCTTGAATAGATTGATCCGAAAGAATAACTTTGAGGTGGTTTCGTACCCTAACATAATCTCTTCATTTGTTCTCCGCTATTAGTGTCTTTCGAGTGACTCTTTGTTGCATGTTGAGGGATTGTTATATGATCTATCTATGTTATTATCGTTGAGAGAACTTGCACTAGTGAAAGTATGAACCCTAGGCCTTGTTTCCTATCATTGCAATACCGTTTACGCTCACTTTTATGGCTTGTTACCTTGCTGTTTTTACAATTTCAGATTACAAATACATTTATCTACCATCCATATTGCACTTGTATCACCATCTCTTCGCCGAACTAGTGCACCTATACAATTTACCATTGTATTGGGTGTGTTGGGGACATAAGAGACTCTTTGTTATTTGGTTGCAGGGTTGTTTGAGAGAGACCATCTTCATCCTACGCCTCCTATAGATTGATAAACCTTAGGTCATCCACTTGAGGGAAATTTGCTACTATCCTACAAACATGTGCACTTGAAGGCCCAACAACGTCTACAAGAAGAAGGTTGTGTAGTAGACATCAAGCTCTTTTCTGGCGCCGTTGCCGGGGAGGCTAGGTAAACCGTACACACACCCCGTCAACTAAGCTCTTTTTTGGCGCCGTTGCCGGGGAGGTGAGTGCTTGAAGGTATATCTTTAGATCTTGCAATCAAATCTTTTTGTTTCTTGTTTTATCACTAGTTTAATTTATAAAAGAAAACTACAAAAAATGGAGTTAAGTTTGTCTCATACGCTTCGTCTTTTTAATATCTTTCATGAGTTTGATGGAAAGGAAAATTGTGCTCAAGTGCTACAAGAAGAATGCATTAAAATGTTTGGTACTAGATCTTTGTGTGATGAGCATGATTGCAATTTTGTTAGTATGAATTCCTTGAATATCCATGATGCTAATTTTATGCAAAGCCACAAGCTTGGGGAAGCTATGTTTGATGAATACGATATTTTTTGTCCCCCAAGTTTTGATGAGAATATTTACTATGATGAAAGCATGCCTCCTATTTATGATGATTATATTGATGAAAGTGGGGTTGGAAGAGTGTCAACTTTAGGTATTATTGATCCCACTATTTTGGAGGATATTGAATCTTATTGTGATGAATATGAACGTGGATTTGGAAGAGTGTCAACTTTATTTAGTGATGATTCCACTATCTTGGGAGAGGTTTCAATCGATTATGATGAGAACGAAGTTGCTACTTATGATGATTATTGTGATGAAACTTATGCTATAAAAAGTAGTGATAATTATATTTAAAAATCTTTTCATGATTATGATTACCCTTTTTCTGAACATTACTCTTTTAACGTGGAAACAATTTTTAGTGTTCAAGTCTTTTATGATACTCTCACTATTCCGAATGAGAAGAATTTTGCTTATGTGGAGAGTAGTAAATTTTCTATGCTAGTAGATCATGAAAAGAATGCTTTAGGTGCTGGTTATATTGTTGAATTCATTCATGATGCTACTGAAAATTATTATGAGGGAGGAACTTATGCTTGTAGGAATTACAATAATGTCAAGTTTCCTCTCTATGTGTTGAACATCTTGAAGTTATGCTTATTTTACCTTCCTATGCTTGTTGATTATTGTTCCCCTAAATTGTTTGCTCACAAAATACCTATGCATAGGAATAGGGTTAGGATTAAATGTGCTAGTCATATGCTTCATGATGCTCTCTTTATGTTTCAATTCTTATCTTTTATGTGAGCATCATTGTCATCATCATGCCTAGCTAGAAAGGCATTAAAGAAAAGCGCTTGTTGGGAGACAACCCAATATTTATCCTTACTGTTTTTGTGTGTCCACATGATTATGCTACTGTAGTAATCATGTTTTATAGCTCTTGTTTCAATAAAGTGTAAAGTAGAACCTTCGGGAAGACTTGGGTAGTGAAGAGTGATTTTAGGTTGATCTTGCTGTAGAAAACCAAAACTTTAGCGCTCACGAGATTAGATGCCATTTTTTTATTGGAGAGTGATTTTAGGTTGATTATTTTTGAAGATGATTAATAGACAAATTCCTCAGGTCCAGCATTTTATTTCAGTATTTTTTGAGTTCCATAGGTATACTTTTGATACAGATTACTACAAATTGTTCTGTTTTTGACAGATTCTGTTTTAGTTGTGTTGTTTGCTTATTTTGATGCATCTATGGCTAGTATTAAGTGGTATGAACCATAGAGAAGTTAGAATACAGTAGATATTACACCAATATGAATTTATAATGAGTTCATTACAGTACCTAAGTGGTGGTTTTATTTTCTTATACTAACGGAGCTTACGAGTTTTGTTTTGAGTTTTGTGTGGTTGAAGTTTTCAAGTTTTGGGTAAAGATTCGATGGACTATGGAATAAGGAGCGGAAAGAGCCTAAGATTGGGGATTCCCAAGGCACCCCGAGGTAATATTCAAGGACAACCAAGATCCTAAGCTTGGGGATGCCCCGGATGGCATCCCTTCTTTCGTCTTCGTTCATCGGTAACTTTACATGGAGTTATATTTTTATTCGCCACATGATATGTGTTTTGCTTGGAGCATCATTTTATTTTGCTAGTTTTTGCTTGATGTTAGTTAGAATAATGTTTTGAATCTTTAGTTTCAATAAAAAAGTCAAGGATAGCCTTTGCCATGCTTATTTTGCTAGTATACATGTTGCTCTTTGAAAACAGAAAGTTTACTGTTGTTGAAACAATTCCCTAGAAAAGTCAGAGAATGGTATAACGTTGAATATTTTTGAATATTAAGCTATGATAAATTTATTATAGTGGTAATTTTAGTTCATAATTTTTGGAGTTAGGGAAGTATTGATACTCTTGCATTCTTTACAGACTGTACTGTTTTGGCAGATTGCTGTTATGTTTGCATTGT
Source organism: Triticum dicoccoides (assembly GCF_002162155.2). NCBI lineage: Eukaryota > Viridiplantae > Streptophyta > Magnoliopsida > Poales > Poaceae > Triticum > Triticum dicoccoides. Next base: position 566,116,851 of record NC_041383.1, on the reverse strand, counting down.
TTGCGTATGTTTGCTTATTTAATGATTCTATTTGAGGATAGGAGTATTAAATATGCAAAGGCATTTAGTATGCAATGTTGAATAATAATTTTAGTGATTTGTTACAGTAGAAAGTGATAAGGTTTTGCATTGGTTTATACTAACCGATCTTACGAGTTCTTGTTGAGTTTGTTGTGAATGAAGCTTTTGATAAAAAGAGAAACCATGATATGAGAGGAATTAAGGAGACACAAAGTTCAAGCTTGGGGATGCCCAAGGCACCCCTAGATAATATTTAAAGAAGTCGCAAGCATCTAAGCTTGGGGATGCCCCGGTAGGCATCCCACCTTTCTTCTTCGACAATCATCGGTTAGTATCGGTTGAGCCTAAGTTTTTGCTTCTTCACATGAGTTGTGCTATCCTTGCAATGTCATTTTATTTTGTTTTCTTGCTGTTTGAATAAGATACCAAGATCTGAAATTCTTTATTGAGAGAGAGTCTTCGCATAGTTGCATAATTATTTAGCTACTCATTGATCTTCACTTATATCTTTCGGAGTAGTTTGTCATTTGCTCTAGTGCTTCACTTATATCATTTTGAGAGTCTTAAACAGCATGGTTATTTGAATGAAAACTATCATAGGTAGTGAATTGGATGCTATGATCAATTTTATACTTGATAATTGTTTTGAGATATGGAGGTAGTGATATTAAAGTCATGCTAGTTGGGTGATTATGAATTTAAAGAATGCGTGTGTTGAAGTTAGCAAGTCCCGTAGCATGCACGTATGGTTAAAGTTGTGTAACAAAATTGAAACATGAAGTGTACCTGGCTTGTGCATCCTTATGAGTGGTGGTCGGGGACGAGCGATGGTCTTTTCCTACCAATCTATCCCCCTAGGAGCATGCGCGTAGTGCTTGGTTTTTGATGACTTCTAAATTTTTGCAACAAGTATATGAGTTCTTTTGACTAATGTTGAGTCCATAGATTATACGCACTTTTACCTTTCCGCCTTTGCTAGCCTCTTCGGTACCGTGCCTTGCCCTTCCTCACCTTGAGAGTTGGTGCAAACTTCGCCGGTGCATCCAAACCCCGTGATATGATATGCTCTATCACACATAAACCTCATTATATCTTTCTCAAAACAGCCACCATACCTACCTATTTATGGCATTTCCATAGCCATTCCGAGATATATTGCCATGCAACTTTCCACCGTTCCGTTCATCATAATCATGACATACTTTACTTTTGTCATGTTGCCATTGCATGATCATGTAGTTGACATCGTAATTGTGGAAAAGCCACCATGCATTTCATACATGTCACTCTTGAGTCATTGCACTATCCCGGTACACCGCCGGAAGCATTCATATAGAGTCATATCTTGTTCTAGTTTCGAGTTGTAATTCAAATGTTGTATTCAATGAAAGTGTGATGATCATCATTATTATAGCATTGCCCAAAAAGAAAAAAAAAGAAAAAAAATAAAGGCAAAAAAAAAGAAGGCCCAAAGAAAAAAAAAAGAAAAAAAAGAAAAGAAATAAAAAGGGGCAATGTTACTATCTCTTTTTCCACACTTGTGCTTCAAAGTAGCACCATTTTTTTCATGTAGTGAGTCTCTTAGGTTGTCTTTTTCATACTAGTGGGAATTTTTCATTATAGAACTTGGCTTGTATATTCCTAC
>NC_041383.1:566104242-566114604 GCF_002162155.2 Triticum dicoccoides | reverse complement strand
TACATGTCACTCTTGAGTCATTGCACTATCCCGGTACACCGCCGGAAGCATTCATATAGAGTCATATCTTGTTCTAGTTTCGAGTTGTAATTCAAATGTTGTATTCAATGAAAGTGTGATGATCATCATTATTATAGCATTGCCCAAAAAGAAAAAAAAAGAAAAAAAATAAAGGCCAAAAAAAAGAAGGCCCAAAGAAAAAAAAAAGAAAAAAAAGAAAAGAAATAAAAAGGGGCAATGTTACTATCTCTTTTTCCACACTTGTGCTTCAAAGTAGCACCATTTTTTTCATGTAGTGAGTCTCTTAGGTTGTCTTTTTCATACTAGTGGGAATTTTTCATTATAGAACTTGGCTTGTATATTCCTACAATGGGCTTCCTCAAATGCCCTAGGTCTTCATGAACAAGCAAGTTGGATGCACACCCACTAGTTTTCTTTTGTTGAGCATTTATTTATAGCTCTAGTTCATCCGTTGCATGGCAATCCCTACTCCTCATGTTGACATCAGTTGATGGGCATCTCCATAGCCCGTTGATTATCCTCGTCAATGTGAGACTTTCTCTTTTTTTGTCTTCTCGACACAATCCCCAATCATTATTCTATTCCACCCATAGTGCTATATCCATGGCTCATGCTCATGTATTGAGTGAAGGTTGAAAAAGTTTGAGATTATTTAAGTACGAAACAATTGCTTGGCTTGTCATCGGGGGTATAGAAGTTGGGAACATCTTTGTGTGACGAATATGAAGCATAGCCTAACTATATGATTTTGTAGGGATGAACTTTCTTTTGCCATGTTATTTTGAGAAGACATGATTACTTTGATTAGTATGCTTGAAGTATTACTATTTCTTTTATCAATATGAACTTTTATTTTGAATCATTTGGATCTGAACATTCATGCCACAATAAAGAGAAATTACATTGAGAATCATGCTAGGCAGCATTCCACATCAAAAATTCTGTTTTTATCATTTACCTCCTCGAGGACGAGTAGGAATTAAGCTTGGGGATGCTTGATACGTCTCCAACGTATCTATAATTTTTTATTGTTCCATGCTATTATATTACCTGTATTGAATGATTATGGGCTTTATTATACAATTTTAAATTACTTTCGGGACTAACCTATTAACCGGAGGCCCAGCCCATATTGCTGTTTTATTGCCTGTTTCAGTATTTCGAGGAAAAGGAATATCAAACGGAGTCCAAACAGAATGAAACCTTCGGCAGCGTGATTTTTTGGAAGAATATGATCCGGGAGACTTGGAGGTCACGTCAGAAGATCCTCGAGGAGGCCACGAGATAGGAGGGCGCCCCCCCCCTACTCAGCGCGCCCCCCTGTCTTGTGGACCCCTCGAGCACCCCCCGACCGACTTCTTTCGCCTATATATTCCCTCGTACCCTAAAACCATCGAATATCAAGATAGATCGGGAGTTCCGCCGCCGCAAGCCTCTGTAGCCACCAAAAACCTCTCGGGAGCCCTTCCCGGCACCCTGCCGGAGGGGGAACCCATCACCGGTGGCCATCTTCATCATCCCGGCGCTATCCATGATGAGGAGGGAGTAGTTCACCCTCGAGGCTGAGGGTATGTACCAGTAGCTATGTGTTTGATCTCTCTCTCTCTCTCGTGTTTTCCCTCGTGTTCCCTCGATGGCACGATCTTGATGTATCCCGAGCTTTGCTATTGTAGTTGGATCTTATGATGTTTCTCCCCCTCTACTCTCTTTTGATGAATTGAGTTTTCCCCTTTGAAGTTATCTTATCGGATTGAGTCTTTTATGAGAACACTTGATGTATGTCTTGCCGTGCTTATCTGTGGTGATAATGGGATATCATGTGCCTCTTGATGTATGTTTTGGTGACCAACTTGCGGGTTCCACCCATGAACCTATGCATAGGGGTTGGCACACGTTCTTGACTCTCCGGTAGAAACTTTGGGGCACTCTTTGAAGTACTTTGTGTTGGTTGAATAGATGAATCTAAGATTGTGTGATGCATATCGTATAATCATGCCCACGGATACTTGAGGTGACAATGGAGTATCTAGGTGACATTAGAGTTTTGGTTGATTTGTGTCTTAAGGTGTTATTCTAGTACGAACTCTTGAATAGATTGATCCGAAAGAATAACTTTGAGGTGGTTTTGTACCCTACCATAATCTCTTCGTTCGTTCTTTGCTATTAGTGTCTTTGGAGTGACTCTTTGTTGCATGTTGAGGGATTGTTATATGTTCTATCTATGTTATTATTATTGAGAGAACTTGCACTAGTGAAAGTATGAACCCTAGGCCTTGTTTCCTATCATTGCAATACCGTTTACGCTCACTTTTATCGCTTGTTACCTTGCTGTTTTTACAATTTCAGCTTACAAATACCTTTATCTACCATCCATATTGCACTTGTATCACCATCTCTTCACCGAACTAGTGCACCTATACATTTTACCATTGTATTGGGTGTGTTGGGGACACAAGAGACTCTTTGTTATTTGGTTGCAGGGTTGTTTGAGAGAGACCATCTTCATCCTACGCCTCCTACGGATTGATAAACCTTAGGTCATCCACTTGAGGGAAATTTTCTACTGTCCTACAAACTTGTGCACTTGCAGGCCCAACAACGTCTACAAGAAGAAGCTTGTGTAGTAGACATCAAGCTCTTTTCTGGCGCCGTTGCCGGGGAGGCTAGGTAAACGGTACTCACACCCCGTCAACTAAGCTCTTTTCTGGCGCCGTTGCCGGGGAGGTGAGTGCTTGAAGGTATATATTTAGATCTTTCAATCGAATCTTTTTGTTTCTTGTTTTATCACTAGTTTAATTTACAAAAGAAAACTAAAAAAATGGAGTTAAGTTTGTCTCATACGCTTCGTCTTTTTAATATCTTTCGTGAGTTTGATGGAAAGGAAAATTGTGCTCAAGTGCTAGAAGAAGAATGCATTAAAATGTTTGGTACTAGATCTTTGTGTGATGAGCATGATTGCAATGTTGTTAGTATGAATTCCTTGAATATCCATGATGCTAATTTTATGCAAAGCCACAAGCTTGGGGAAGCTATGTTTGATGAATACGATATTTTTTGTCCCCCAAGTTTTGATGAGAATATTTACTATGATGAAAGCATGCCTCCTATTTATGATGATTATATTGATGAAAGTGGGGTTGGAAGAGTGTCAACTTTAGGTATTATTGATCCCACTATTTTGGAGGATATTGAATCTTATTGTGATGAATATGAACGTGGATTTGGAAGAGTGTCAACTTTATTTAGTGATGATTCCACTATCTTGGGAGAGGTTTCAATCGATTATGATGAGAATGAAGTTGCTACTTATGATGATTATTGTGATGAAACTTATGCTATAAAAAGTAGTGATGATTATATTTACAAATCTTGTCATGATTATGATTACCCTTTTTCTGAACATTACTCTTTTAATGTGGAAACAATTTTTAGTGTTCAAGTCTTTTATGATACTCTCACTATTCCGAATGAGAAGAATTTTGCTTATGTGGAGAGTAGTAAATTTTTTATGCTAGTAGATCATGAAAAGAATGCTTTAGGTGCTGTTTATATTGTTGAATTCATTCATGATGCTACTGAAAATTATTATGAGGGAGGAACTTATGCTTGTAGGAATTACAATAATGTCAAGTTTCCTCTCTATGTGTTGAACAACTTGAAGTTATGCTTGTTTTACCTTCCTATGCTTGTTGATTATTGTTCCCCTAAGTTGTTTTCTAAAAAAATCCCTATGCATAGGAAGAGGGTTAGGCTTAAATGTGCTAGTCATATGCTTCATGATGCTCTCTTTATGTTTCAATTCTTATCTTTTATGTGAGCATCATTGTCGTCATCATGCCTAGCTAGAAAGGCATTAAAGAAAAGCGCTTGTTGGGAGACAACCCAATATTTATCCTTACTGTTTTTGTGTGTCCACATGATTATGCTACTGTATTAATCATGTTTTATAGCTCTTGTTTCAATAAAGTGCCAAGTAGAACCTTCGGGAAGACTTGGGTGAAGTTTATGTGATCTTGCTGTAGAAAACAGAAACTTTAGCGCTCACGAGATTAGCTGCCATTTTTTATTGGAGAGTGATTTTAGGTTGATTATTTTTGAAGATGATTAATAGACAAATTCCTCAGGTCCAGAATTTTATTTCAGTATTTTTTGAGTTCCATAAGTATACTTTTGATACAGATTACTACAAACTGTTCTGTTTTTGACAGATTCTGTTTTCATTGTGTTGTTTGCTTATTTTGATGCATCTATGGCTAGTATTAAGTGGTATGAACCATAGAGAAGTTAGAATACAGTAGATATTACACCAATATGAAATTAGAATGAGTTCATTACAGTACCTAAGTGGTGGTTTTATTTTCTTATACTAACTGAGCTTACGAGTTTTGTTTTGAGTTTTGTGTGGTCGAAGTTTTCAAGTATTGGGTAAAGATTCGATGGAATATGGAATAAGGAGTGGAAAGAGCCTAAGATTGGGGATGCCCAAGGCACGCCAAGGTAATATTTAAGTAAAACCAGGAGCCTAAGCTTGGGTATGCCCCGGATGGCATCCCCTCTTTCGTCTTCGTTCATCGATAACTTTACTTGGAGCTATATTTTTATTCGCCACATGATATGTGTTTTGCTTGGAGCTTCATTTTATTTTGCTAGTTTTTGCTTGCTGCTAGTTATAATAATGTTTTTCATCTTTAGTTTCAATAAAAAAGTCAAGGATAGCCTTTGCCATGCTTATTTTGCTAGTATACATGTTGCTATTTGAAAACAGAAAGTTTACCGCTATTGCAAAAATTCCCTAGAAAAGTCACAGAATGGTATAACATTGAATCTTTTTGCATATTAAGATTTGATAAATTTTTACAGTGGCAATTTTAGTTCATAATTTTTGGAGTTAGGGAAGTATTGGTACTCTTGCATTCTTTACAGACTATACTGTTTTGGCAGATTGCTGTTATGTTTGCATTGTCGAGGAGAGGAGCCGCAGCCTGCTCGGGCGCGCATTTTCCCGCGTCCTCGGCCATCTTAAGAACACCGACCCCCACTTTGACTTCGACGCCGTCATCGCCCCGGTCCCCGAGGCCATCCGAGGCGACCTGGCGCAGTGGGTGGAGGACAATGTGGATGCGCTCGTTAGGGCCTTCGCTTGTGACAACGATGGGGTGGTAGTTGCAGCGGATGAAGGCGATGTGGTCAATGGCGGTGCAGACGGTGCCAATGATGGCGATCGTGATGCCAGTGACAACGACAGCTGCACCAGTGATGCCTCTGGAGGAGACCAAGAGGGTGCAGTGAGTGATATGCCTGACTGATCCTGTGTTCCCCTACTGTTTACCCTGCACACAAAATCTCGGGCACGGCCCTGAAGGTTGTAAGAGCATTTTGGGAGGGGAAGCCCCTCATGTAAAAAGATTATCATTCGTATGCTTTTAGGAACGATGTCGAACATGCGCCTACATGATTCTAGGGCCCTGTGGCGAGCTAGTTGTTGTAGTTCACCTCTGGCCTGGACAAGTCCTGAATAGGCTTGCGAGGCTGTGAGCACCCGAGGGTCCTCTATGGGACCTGCTGACCAAGTGGTGAGGACCTCGTGAGAGCGAGTGCCGGCCGCGGGATGGGATGCGCACGTGCGCTTGGCCCAGCCCCGCCCACGAGAGGCTCGCGAGGGGGAGGCAGCTAGTGCAAATTCCAAACTTGGGCAAACACCAGAACACGAGAAATCACACGAATGAGAATAGACACCCCCCCCCTGCATACGCAAATGAAAATTCAATTTCAACTTAAATCCGAAGCAAGGAAGCTCGACCACGGAAAGGGAGGCAAAAAGCAAAAACACGCGTCTGGCACCTAGTCTAGTCTTTGACATCTTCTCACCAACGTGGAGCTAAGTGCTGCCACTGAGTGTGGGAGGGAGCCCCTGAGGCCTGAGGGCGGCTCTCCGGAGACTCCGGGGCGTGTACAGCCCCAACTCATTATTACGTGAGAGTGTCACGGTCGGCGAGCTTCACAGGCACTGGGCCTTCTTCACAGGCACCGGGCCTTGCTTCATATCGCCAGACGAGGGCCCCGCCTTGCGCCACCCTAGACCACCATTGACGGCGGACGAAGACCAAGGACGACGCCAATGGGGCAAAGGGGACGCCAGTGGTTCCCTCGGCGACCACGGGTCCTCTGCCGGGGGCAGGCTTTGCAGCACCTCCCTGACAGAGGGCCTACCTCCGGGGGTTGCCTTGCTCCGCGCGACGTGGGGAGGGTCCTAGCTCCTAGCCCCTCTCCTACAGCCCCCAACGCGCTCCTCCTGGCGCAAGGGAGGCTGCTGAGCTGGGTCAGCCTTCCGTTGCGATGACCTGAACCTCCTGCGACCCATGGTTAGCATAAGCTTTCTCCTGAGGAATTAGTGGTACCCGGTAGCTGCCGCTGCCAGCGCGGTTGGTGAGGCTTCCTTGAGGCTCCTAAAAAGGCTCGGCTTCTGGCGTCTCTTCCTCCCAGCCTGACCCGAGAAACGAGCCAGGGTCGTCTTCCAGCGCATACTCCCAATCCACCATGTGGGGCACGTAAGCCTCCGAGGTCGCCGCCTCGAAGACTTCGCTGTAGTGCCCCACGCTCCATGTGGCCAGGCCTAGCGCGCCATCTTGAGGATGGTAGGGCGGCGGCCCACCCGGGCCGTAGGCGGCGATGCGCATGCCCTCGTTCACTGGAGGTGGTGCTGGTGCAGCCTGGCGTCCGGCGCCGATGCTTGCGCTGGTGTCCATGAAGCCTTGGGGCGTGCCTGAGGGCGCGCGGGCATGGAGAGGCCCACTGCATGGTCCTACTGGGGCCTGGGGTGGAAGCTGGAAATAGAAGGGCGGCGCCCCCAAGGTCATGGCATCCAGGAGCTCGGCAACGCGCTCCAGCAACACGTCTTGGCCGCCCTCCTGCAACCTGCACCGCAGCAGCTCCCGAGCCACAGTGAGGGTGGCCCTCATGTTCGCTTGCTCCCGCCTGGTGTGCGGCACTGTGGCCGCGGCGTGGCTTGAGGCCCTTGCGGCTGATCGCACCTGCCGCGGAGTAAGAGCAGGCGGTGCTTGACCGCGTCGCCTGCGCCCCACAGCATTCTGCGGTGCACGGGCTGCCTGGGGTGCGGGGTTGAGGTCACCTTGGGTAGACGGTGTGGCACGGGCTGGCTATGCCGTCCAGCGGTCGGCGTTGGTCGTCGGGGCGCTGGACATGGATGCGACAAAGTAGTGGAATGCAGATCGGCAGACGGAAGACTCCGGCGCACCCCTACCTAGCGCGCAAAATGTCGGATATGGGGTTCCGGCAAAACCCTTAAGGTTCGAACTCTGGGGTGCGCATGAAGATCTCTCCCTACTGAAATACGCCCACAACCTCGCCACGATTTCTAAGCTAGCACGATGAACAACACAAGAGACACAAGGTTTATACTAGTTCGGGCCACCGTTGTGGTGTAATACCCTAATCCAGTGTGTGGTGTGGTGGATTGCCTGTTGGGCTAATGATGAAACAGTACAGAGGAAGAACAGCCTCGTGAGGAGAGGTGTTCTTGTGCTTTGTGTGTTTGGAGAGGAGTCGATCCATCTCTGTTGGCTCTAGATGAGATGCTTTCTATTGTGGTGGCTAGCCCTATTCATAGAGGCCCAGGTCCTCTTCCCAAATATTGAGCAGGAAGGGAGCCAACAACAGCCATTTTGAAAGGGGACAGCTAGTACAAGCTATCCTGACTAAAGGTGGTCTTCGACTGACAAAGGTGCTAGTGACGACGTCGTCTTGGGCTCCATGGTGACGTCGGTCCTGCCGTCCTACTGGTCTTGGTCTCGTTGCACCAATAAGGAAACATTTGCCTGATTCCTCGGTACTCCGCGCCTACACTTGCCTCCTTTGCACCAAAGAGGAAACGAGGACACTGTGCAGGCTGGCGCCTGCCTGGCCTGGGTCGTCATGGCTAGCGTCATGAGCACCTCATGAGGTACCCCTCGCCTTGATCTCTCTGCCTTCTCGTGAGCCTGCCTAGTGAGGCCGCCCCTGAGGAGGCCTTGCATCATCCGCCCCGCGAGGCTTGGCCCCTCGCGAGGGTCTTGAGCTTGGGTTGATGAAGACGGGCCATACTGGGCCACCGGTTGAGCCGCGCTGCAGGCCGCAGGCAGGCAAGTCTGGGGACCCCTGTTCCCAGAACGCCGACAATGACTGAAACTCCGTTCTTTGGAACAATGGAATGAGCTACTGACCTATTAGAAGTAATACATACTGATGTATGTGGTCCAATGAGTGTTGAGGCTCGTGGCGGGTATCTTTATTTTCTTACCTTCACATATGATTTGAGCAGATATTGTTATATCTACTTGATGAATCATAAGTCTGAAACATTTGAAAAGTTCAAAGAATTTCAGAGTGAAGTGGAAAATCATCATAACAAGAAAATAAAGTTTTTCTACGATCTGATTGTGGAGGAGAATATTTGAGTTACAAGTTTGGTTTTCATTTGAAACAACATGGGATAGTTTCACAACTAACGCCACCTGGAACACCACAGCAAAATGGTGTGTTCGAATATCATAACCGTACTTTATTGGATATGGTGCGATCTATGATGTCTCTTACTGATTTACCGCTACCGTTTTGGGGTTATGCTTTAGAGACGACAGCATTCACTTTTAATAGGGCACCATCAAAATCCGTTGAGACGCCGCCTTATGAACTATGGTTTGGCAAGAAACCAAAGTTGTCGTTTCTTAAAGTTTGGGGCTGCGATGCTTATGTGAAAAAGCTTCAACCTGATAAGCTCGAACCCAAGTCGGAGAAGTGCGTCTTCACAGGATACCCTAAGGAAACTGTTGGGTACACCTTCTATCACAGATCCGAAGGCAAAATCTTTGTTGCTAAGAATGGATCCTTTCTAGAGAAGGAGTTTCTCTCGAAAGAAGAGGAAAGTAGAACTTGATGAGGTAATTATACCTTCTCCCTTATTGGAAAGTAGTTCATCACAGAAATCAGTTCCAGTGATTCCTACACCAATTAGTGAGGAAGTTAATGATGATGATCATGAAACTCCAGATCAAGTTACTACCGAACCTCGTAGGTCTTCCAGAGTAAGATCCGCACCAGAGTGGTACGGTAATACTGTTCTAGAAGTCATGTTACTAGACCATGATGAACCTATGAACTACGAGGAAGCGATGATGAGCCCAGATTCCGCGAAATGGCTTGAGGCCATGAAATCTGAGATGGGATCCATGTATGAGAACAAAGTGTGGACTTTGGTGGACTTGCCCGATGATCGGCAAGCCATAGAAAATAAATGGATCTTTAAGAAGGAAACTGACGCAGACGGTAATGTTAATGTTTACAAAGCTCGACTTGTTGCGAAAGGTTTTTGAAAATTCAAGGAGTTGATGATAACCCACAAGTATAGGGGATCACAACAGTTTTCGAGAGTAGAGTATTCAATCCAAATTTATTGATTCGACACAAGGGGAGCCAAAGAATATTCTCTAGTATTAGCAGTTGAGTTGTCAATTCAACCACACCAGGATAACTTAGTATCTGCAGCAAAGTATTTAGTAGCAAAGTAGTATGAAAGTAACGGTAACGGTAGCAAAAGTAACAGTAGCACTTTTGTAGTAATTGTAATAGTGGCAACGGTAAAGTAAATAAGCAAAGCACAATATGTGAAAAGCTCGTAGGCATTGGATCAGTGATGGATAATTATGTCGGATGCGATTCCTCATGTAATAGTTATAACATAGGGTGACTCAGAACTAGCTCCAGTTCATCAATGTAATGTAGGCATGTATTCTGAATATAGTCATACGTGCTTATGGAAAAGAACTTGCATGACATCTTTTGTCCTACCCTCCCGTGGCAGTGGGGTCCTAATGGAAACTAAGGGATATTAAGGCCTCCTTTTAATAGAGTACCGGACCACAGCATTAACACTTAGTCAATACATGAACTCCTCAAACTACGGTCATCACCGAGAAATATCCCGATTATTGTCACTTCGGGGTTGTCGGATCATAACACATAATAGGTGACTATAGACTTGCAAGACAGGATCAAGAACTCACATATATTCATGAAAACATAATAGGTTCAGATCTGAAATCATGGCACTCGGGCCCTAGTGACAAGCATTAAGCATAGCAAAGTCATAGCAACATCAATCTCAGAACATAGTGGATACTAGGGATCAAACCCTAACAAAACTAACTTGATTACATGGTAAATCTCAGCCAACCCATCACCGTCCAGCAAGCCTACAATGGAATTACTCACGCACGGCGGTGAGCATCATGAAATTGGTGATGGAGGATGGTTGGTGATGATGACGGCGATGAATCCCCCTCTCGG
>NC_041383.1:566096000-566103820 GCF_002162155.2 Triticum dicoccoides | reverse complement strand
AGAGAGTTTAGGGCTTGGCGGCGGCTCCGTATCGTAAAACGCGATGAATCTTTCTCTCTGATTTTTTTTCTCCGCGAACGTGAATATATGGAGTTGGAGTTGAGGTCGGTGGAGGTCCAGGGGGCCCATGAGGCAGGGGGCGCGCCCTAGGGGGGCGCCCCCCACCCTCGTGGATAGGGTGTGGCCCCCCTGGCTGATTCTTTTGCCAGTATTTTTTATTAATTTCGAGAAGTTGCTCCGTGGATTTTCAGGTCATTCCAAGAACTTTTATTTCTGCACAAAAATAACACCATGGCAGTTCTGGTGAAAACAGCGTCAGTCTGAGTTAGTTCCATTCAAATCATGCAATTTAGAGTCCAAAACAAGGGCAAAAGTGTTTGGAAAAGTAGATACAACGGAGACGTATCAACTCCCCCAAGCTTAAACCTTTGCTTGTCCTCAAGCAATTCAGTTGACAAACTAAAAGTGATAAAGAAAAACTTTTACAAACTCGGTTTGCTCTTGTTGTTGCAAATATGTAAAGCCAGCATTCAAGTTTTCAGCAAAGATTATGAACTAACCATATTCACAATAACACTTAGGTCTCATATTTACTCATATCAATGGCATAATCAACTAGCGAGCAATAATAATAAATCTTGGATGACAACACTTTCTCAAAACAATCATAATATGATATAACAAGATGGTATCTCGCTAGCCCTTTCTGAGACCGCAAAACATAAATGCAGAGCACCTCTGAAGCTCAAGGACTGACTAAACATTGTAATTCATGGTAAAAGAGATCCAGTCATAGTCATGCCCAATATAAATTAATAGTAATGCATGCAAATGACAGCGGTGCTCTCCAACGGGTGCTTTTTAATAAGAGGGTGATGACTCAACATAAAAGTAAATAGATAGGCCTTTCGCAGAGGGAAGCAGGGATATGTAGAGGTGCCAGAGCTTGATTTTGAAATAGAGATAAATAACATTTTGAGCGGTATACTTTCACTGTCAACATAACAACCAAGAGGTCTTGATATCTTCCATGCTACACACATTATAGGCAGTTCCCAAACAGAATGGTAAAGTTTATACTCCCCCACCACCAACAAGCATCAATCCATGGCTTGCCCGAAACAACGGGTGCCTCCAACTAACAAAAATCCTAGGGGAGTTTTGTTTGCAATTATTTTGATTTGATTTGAGCATGGGACTGGGCATCACGGTGACCAGCCATTTTCTCGTGAATGAGGAGCAGAGTCCACTTCTCTTGAGAATAACCCGCCTAACATGGAAGATACAGACAACCCTAGTTGATACATGAGCTGTTCGAGCATACAAAACAGAATTTCATTTGAAGGTTTGGAGTTTGGCACATACAAATTTACTTGGAACGACAGGTAGATACCGCATATAGGAAGGTATGGTGGACTCATATGGAATAACTTTGGGGTTTATGGAGTTTGGATGCACAAGCAATATTCCCGCTTAGTACAGGTGAAGGCTAGAAAGAGACTAGGAAGCGACCAACTAGAGAGCGACAACAGTCATGAACATGCATTAAAATTAATCAACATTGAGTGCAAGCATGAGTAGTATATAATCCACCATGCACATAAATATCGTGAAGGCTATGTTGATTTTGTTTCAACTACATGCATGAACATGTGCCAAGTCAAGTCACTTGAATCATTCAAAGGAGGATACCACCCTATCATACCACATCACAACCATTTTAATAGCATGTTGGCACGCAAGGTAAACCGTTATAAGCTCCTAGCTAATCAAGCATGGCATAAGCAACTATAATCTCTAATCGTCATTGCAAACATGTTTATTCATAATAGGCTGAATCAGGAATGATGAACTAATCATATTTACAAAAACAAGAGAGGTCGAGTTCATACCAGCTTCTCTCATCTCAATCAGTCCATCATATATCATCATTATTGCCTTTCACTTGCACGACAGAACGGTGTGGATAATAATAATAGTGCACGTGCATTGGACTAAGCTGGAATCTGCAAGTATTCAATTCAAGGGAGAAGACAAAAGTAATATGGGCTCTTGGTTAAATCAACAATCATGCATATGAGAGCCACTAAACATTTTCATCATGGTCTTCTCCTCTCGACCCCCAAAGGAAAGAAAAGAAATAAAACTATTTACACGGGAAAGCTCCCAACAAGCAAAAGAAGAATGAGAAATCTTTTTGGGTTTTCTTTTAATTAATACTACTACAGGCATGGAAAGTAAACTAACTAAAAGCTACAACTAATTTTTTTTGGTTTTTCTTAAGGTTATTCAAACATACAAGAAGAAAGCTAGAAAAAGAAAAATTAAACTAGCATGGATAGTACAATAAAAAAGTATGAGCACCAACAACTTGAATGAGTGTGTGAACATGAATTTAATGTCGGTGAGAAATACGTACTCCCCCAAGCTTAGGCTTTTGGCCTAAGTTGGTCTACGCCCATGGATCGCAGCTACTCTCTCCAGTGTACTAAGGAGTGTCATCTGGGTACCACTGGCTGGCGATCTCCTGCGGATCCCACTGATAAAAGGACGGACGATAAGGATCAAGTGGTGGTTCCGGATCAGGCTCTGGAGCTGATGTCTGGCCTCGGTACGCATGAACGGCCTCCGGCAAGATGAGGTAAGTGCCTGTAGTTAAGTCAAACAAAGCGGGCACATGCAAGATAATAGTCTCGCTATGTTTCTTATGAAATCTCAAATTATACTTAAGCATATTCTCATCATTTTTAACAATAAACTCATGTGCTACCATGCTCTTATAATCTAGAAAAGTAGGGGAGCAGCTTTTCCTCTTTCTCATAATGCATAATAGGTTTCTTGAAGTGTTTATCAAGGCGTGAAGCATAGATACCTCCAAAGATGGGGCCCTTTGTACAGTTTAGACTTAATTGTTTAGCAATAATAGCGCCCATACTAACAGAGTTATCACAAAATAAAGCATGGAACGAAATAATAATATCCGGAACACTAAGGTTTCCACAGTTTCCGTGACCAATTAAGCATCTACTAGCAAATATTGCAAAGTAACGTAGAACAGGAAAGTGTATGCTAGTAATTCTTGCATCGAAAACCTTCCTCGTTTCCCCTACAGTAATAGTATCAATAAATCCATCCACATCTTTACGATGTGGTTCCTCTAAGCTGCCCCTGAAGGGTATCTTGCAAACCGCACAAAATTCATATAGTGACATCTCCCTAGCCATATCATATAAATGAAACTCTACTGAAGGAGGTGATTTCTTAGGATGAAAGTAAAAATTTTGCACGAAAGTATTGGTGAGTAAGAGATACTGTTCGAGCTGGTCGTGGAGGAAGTCGGTGAGGCCCGCATTATCATCCAACGAATAAAAATCATCATGAATCCCGGCTGCTCTCAAGAAATCATCACAGGGCCATACCGCACTTCTGCGACACGAGGGAGATTATACTTGGGCTTTTCATTCTCCTTAGCTTGTTTATCCTTTGAGCCTTGGCTAGAAGAGCCCCTCAAAAAAATTTGTTCATCTTTTTCTGAAAAAATTTAGTAACTCAAAATAAAAGTGAACCAAACTCAACAAAATTGATAGCAACTACTCCCACAAGTGCCTAGAGACTATATCATGCATTAGAACTACTTGGGACCATATAAATTTGACATGCAAGCTCAAGAACAGGGTCACCTAGGCAGCACAAATTTTCAATGAATAAAACACTAGAACAAAAACTAATTGGACCATTGGAATGAATAAAGCACTAGAACAAAAACTTATTGGACCATTGGAGGAGTCACATACCAAGGAACAATCCCCCAAAGCAGTTTTGTGAATGGAGCTTTGAGCAAGGAGATCGAAAATGGCAGCAAAGTGAGCTAGAACTCGTGCTTGAGCTGGATGGTGATTTTTTGGGAGGAAGATGAAGTGTGTGGGTGCAGGAATAAGTGGAGGGGCCCACCATGGGCCCACGAGGCAGGGGGCGCGCCCAGGGGTGTAGGGCGCGCCCCTGACCCTCGTGGCCAGGTGCCAGCTCCCCCTGTTGTGTTCTCAGTGCCAGATATTCTCAAATATTCCAGAAAAGAACATATTAAATTTGCAGGGCATTTGGAGAACTTTTATTTTCGGGGTATTTTTATTGCATAGATAATACAGAGAACAGACAGAAAATACTATTTTTACTTTATTTAAGCTAAATAACATAAAGTAAAAAGAGGGTACAGAAGGTTGTGCCTTCTAACTTCATCCATCTCATGATCATCAAAAGGAATCCACTAACAACGTTGATCAAGTCTTAACAAACTCATTCTGAATAACATGGAACCGGAGAAATTTCGAATAACACTAGGTTACCTCAACGGGGATATGAACATCCCCAATAGTAAGAATATCATATTTCTTCTTAACAGTAGGAAGAGGAAATTTAAAACCTCCAATAATAATATTTGGAATTTTTCCAATAGAATTGATGCTATGAACTTGAGGTTGTTTCCTCAGAAAGTGTATCGTATGCTCATTACCATTAACATGAAAAGTGACATTGCCTTTGTTGCAATCAATAACAGCCCCTACAGTATTCAAAAAGGGTCTACCAAGGATAATCAACATACTATCGTCCTCAGGAATATCAAGAATAACAAAGTCCGTTAAGATAGTAACGTTTGCAACCACAACAGGCACATCCTCACAAATACCGACATGTATAGCAGTTGATTTATCGGCCATTTGCAAAGATATTTCAGTAGGCGTCAACTTATTCAATTCAAGTCTACGATATAAAGAGAGAGGCATAACACTAACACCAGCTCCATGATCACATAAGGCAGTTTTAACATAGTTTCTTTTAATGGAGCATGGTATAGTTGGTACTCCTGGATCTCCAAGTTTCTTTGGTATTCCACCCTTAAAAGTGTAATTAGCAAGCATGGTGGAAATTTCAGCTTCCGGTATCTTTCTTTTATTTGTAGTAATATCTTTCATGTATTTAGCATAAGGATTTACTTTAAGCATATCAGTTAAGCGCATACGCAAAAAGATAGGTCTAATCATTTCAGCAAAGCACTCAAAATCCTCATCATCCTTTTTCTTGGATGGCTTAGGAGGAAAAGGCATGGGTTTCTGAACCCATGGTTATCTTTCTTTACCGTGCTTCCTAGCAACGAAATCTCTCTTATCATAACGTTGATTCTTTAATTGTGGGTTATCAAAATCAACAACAGTTTCAATCTCTACATCATTATTATTACTAGGTTGAGCATCAACATGAACATTATCATTAACATTATCACTAGGTTCACGTTCATCACCAGATTGTGTTTCAGCATCAGAAATATCATTGGGATTCTCAGGTGTGTCTACAACAGGTTCACTAGAAGTATGCAAAGTCCTATCATTTTTCTTTTCTTCTTTTTAGAAGGACTAGGTGCATCAACAATATTTCTCTGAGAATCTTGCTCAATTCTCTTAGGGTGGCCTTCAGGATACAAAGGTCCATGAGTCATTTTACCCGTTCTAGTAGCCACTCTGTGGGGACCCCGACTCATAAGTCGTGATCATCGAATGCACGTGTACAGTGATCCCAGAGATCAATGCTCACTGAACACATAGAAGCTAAATAACAAGAGTCTTACATCCATACATACCGTTTTACACAAATTGTGACCATTATGGTCAAGTCTTGAGTATATCATTGCAACGGAAATCATCGTCGATAGCTTGAACCCATGTCATCTGCCTTAACCCTACAGGCATTCTGACTGGGAAGAGTCCTAGCTTGCACAATCGTCACCAAAGAACACTTCTTCATAACCTGCTCTTTCAAGCCTGGCCAAGTAAATAGCCAGGGACAAGCCAGTGAGTACGTTTGAATGTACTCGCAAGCAACCCAACAGTGATAACAAAATAATTATGCAAAGATCTACTGCTTAATTGGCATTGTTGCGGAAAGCTAGTTTTTCTCATGCAAGTATGATCAACATTTATCAAGGACATGAATGCGTCTGCAACAAGTATCAGGAGGTTACAGACATCAACATAGAGAAAGAGTTATGAACAACTCATGCTCAACTCATCGTGACTTCCTCACGAATCATATCAACAATATTGCCAAATTGTGTTGTTTTTCAAAAACATATGGACATAGTCTAAGCACCACCACCCAACTGTCCTTGACCGTGGACATGGCTATTCGAATAGTTTGACACTCCGCAGAAGTTGCACACTTTACCCACAAGATCCGGGAAGCTTTTGTGTCATCCACGATCCCGCAGTACCTCAAGTACTCGGGGAAGCACCCGATCACTATCTTTCCCTAGGCGACACTAACATAGGGTCCACTCGTTGGTACACGGCCCTTGTGTATAAGCATTAAGATCTTGGGACTCTGCCCTTTTCATTATCACACATACACGCAGGGACCAATGGTGTGTCCGGTGCCCTGTGAAAATAGTCATGGCCGCCTATCCAAGCACGACCCCGTCCCGAGAGTGACCTCATGTCACCCCCATCACTAGTAATGTGGGAACCATGCTAGTATCGGCCTAGGTAATCAATAATGCCCTTTCCCATATAAGGGTAGAGTGGTTGCGCATGTAGGGTTGGGACGGCCGACAAATCTTAAATCTAATCCGTCTCTGTAAACAACACATATTCACTTGCTTTGGTGCACCACTTCTTCATCAAGTGGTGACCTGGTTCAACATTACCCACGGGCATTAGGGGCACCCGATGGGGTTTTCAAAGGAATGTAACCAAGGGATGATCATGGCATACATGCAACATCATGCGTCAATATCAGGTATTTCTCATTGCATCTCTAGCACATGGTAGAGATATGAACATGCAAGTGCCAACGGACATGCAGCAGTGCAACAGTTGTATCAAGCTCATAATCAATAACGTCATTATGCATACGGAAAAATTATCAATGAACAAGAGAGGTCAATAATGGTCAAAGGGCTGCTTGCCTGGTTCATCAGAGTCTTCAAGTCTTCGGGTCCTTCTCCAAGTACTCCGTCTACTTTGTCAACTAACGTCGGAAACAATCACAATAAGCAACACAACAAGGCAAAAATAAAAGTGCTCTAAAAATATGAACTTGACTTTTCTAGGATACCTTTGGTCATATGAGAAATGACCAAGGTGGTTTCATTGGGATTTGATCAATGGATATTTCCGAACATTTCAATATGATGGAATCAAGGGGTTTGTCGATTTGCAAGAAGTGTACAGAAGAATTACTTTGAAAATGATAAAAGGCACCCATTTCACAAGGAATGATCTTAGAAGCACCTAGGAGTTGGTTTCACTGGATTTGGAGTTCAAACTATTTTTCTATGAATTTGCAAAGTTGGCAATATATGGAGAAGTGGACCAATATTTTATGTGGCGTAGAAAGTACTGGGAAAAATGTTCAAAGACTAAGTTTTGAACTTATAAGCATCTAGGAATTTGAATCATGGAATTTGGATAAAAAATGGGCTCTCTGTGATTTTCTAAATTCCATCACAGAAATGGAAAAACAAGATTTGATAAATGTTTGTGAAGAAAAAGTTTCTTGAAAAATGTCCAAATTGCACCATGAGATAGATCATGATTTTATGAGCTACTAGAAATTTTAATCATCAAATTTGGAGTCCATTTGAATTCTCTAGCGATTTTACAATATTTATAAAAAAGGAAAAGGAAGAAAAGATGTCAACCTCATAAATCACGCTGGGCGAAGTCTAGCTAAACAGGGCCTACTGGGCTCGGTCCAGTGGCTCAGCTGCGCGAGGGAGGAGGTGACGCCGAAGGCGCATTTCCTTGTGGGCGCTTGCCACTTAACCTGCG
>NC_041383.1:566073225-566095848 GCF_002162155.2 Triticum dicoccoides | reverse complement strand
CTGACGAGCAGGGCCCACCTGCAGGTCGCCTGCCCTGCCCCGCGTCATCTTCTACCCCGCGACGCCAGGCAGAGGGCGCCTGCCTCGCTCGCCATCAGCACTGCTCTTCCCATCTGCGACGGCCGGCGGTGGGGGCGCAGCCGTGCGGCTCGGCCGCGCCCGAAGAAGGATGCAGGGGAAACGAGGCGCCTTCCTCATGCGTGCACAGACGCCGTCGGAGCAGGGCTTGGCCACCGCCCATGCCGACGATTTTGGCCGCCTCCGGCGGTGTGCTGCACACCGGAGAGCTCAGGACGGAGTTCTGCATCCATCCATATGCCCAAGGCATGTCGGGGAGGTCCAAAGAGGTGGAGAAACGGATGGCCGTGGAAGAGGCCGCCGGCCATGGAGGTGGACATAGGGCACGAGGGGGAGAGGGAGCTTGTCCGGGAGGTTCCTGGGGAAGAGGGAGAGCGGGAAGAGGCCAGAGTGGTGCTCGGGGTGGACTTATATGGGTGAGGCACCGGTGCTCCGTGGGCAGCATCCACGGACGCGCTCGGTGAGCTCTGCAAAGGGGAGGGGAGAGAGGTCTAGGAGGGGGCCGGCAGCGTGCCGTGCCGAGGACGCTGAGGTGACCTCGAGGGACATGCTGGAGAGGCCTGAGGTCGACGGGAGCATCGGGGAGAGGGCGGCTACAGTGCGGGAGCGCACTGTAGTGCGCCGCTAGTAGGAGAGGAGAGAGGTTGAGGGAGAGAGAGAAAGGGGTTGTCCAGAGAGGGAGAGGGAGGTTTTCACCCCGAATAATGGAGCTGTAATGTTTCCATTGTTACTGGGGGTAGAAGGGGACTAGGATGGCCTGTGATAAAAAGTTGAGGCAAAGGAGAAGAGTGGAAGAGGTCAAAATGATGATTTTG
Source organism: Triticum dicoccoides (assembly GCF_002162155.2). Taxonomy (NCBI): domain Eukaryota; kingdom Viridiplantae; phylum Streptophyta; class Magnoliopsida; order Poales; family Poaceae; genus Triticum; species Triticum dicoccoides. Next base: position 566,094,955 of record NC_041383.1, on the reverse strand, counting down.
GAAATATGGCAGAAGGTGTTTGATGCAGGTTTGAGCAAGCAAATGAATTCCACTTGATATCAGAATTAACAGGATCAAATGGAATATAGATTTGAGGTGGGTCACCAATTGTGAGTCCATTTGGAGAAAGTTTCCAATGTAACTTTGGCAAACCCTAGAAATGGACAGAAATGGTTTTGAGGGGATTTCATGGGGTTATACTATTCTCCATGACATGAGACTTTTCAAGATCATCAAACATGTCATATGTGACATGCTAGAATTTTCTTGGAATTTTTAGAGAATATTCCCTTTATAAATATTTCAAAATCTTGAAATATCCATAAAGGGTTTTTGAGGGGTTTGACCAATATTTTGAACATGACCATGTGTTGAAACTCTTATATATTGACAATATATGTCCACTGAGTTTCCCTAAAAAATTTAAAAATATTTTTGAAAGATTTAAATAATTTTAACATACTAAATACCATTTCTGGCCTTAAGAAAAAGCCTTTAAATAAAATAGGAAATTAACTTTTAAAATTATATTTTTGTGGTTTATGGCAGTCTTATATCTAATAGGAGTCAAGTATGTTTTTGGAAAGATTTTTCATACCCCAAATCAAGTACTTGTAGTGCAAACCTCAATTTAGGGGTTTTTGGAAGACTAAATTTAGAAAATACTTTTTGGCCAAATTATTTTGTAAGAAAGTTCTATAATGTACTATACACATGGCACGATCATTGGTTCAAGAGTTTGGAACAAGGAGATGAAGTATAGGAGTTGGAGGATTTATATGCTTTTTAGAGCACTTGCAAACAAAAAAACAAAATCCATTCAAGGCAAAGTCCAAAACACTCAAAAGTTTTTGTCAATCCACATTTTATCATGATTTATCATCTTAAGTGTAGTGCCATGAAAATCAGGGTGTGACAGACCTACCCCCCTTACAAGAATCTCGTCCCCGAGATTCCCAAACTAGGCGCGGAAAGGAGTACGGAAGCTTGGACCTGGGGTAGTCTTCAGGTCCTCATACTGCTTCTGCTTCCGAGTGGTTCTCCATTGAACCTTGAGGTGCTTGATGGTGTGGCTTCGTGTGCTTGATCCAGGTTGCTAAGGGGTTTCTTGCATAGGTCAGGTTGGGCTGGGGGTCGATGGCTTGGTGATTGATGTCCTTATTAGTGATCGGGCTAGTTAGGAAGTTGGAAACACTTCGGGTGTTGTGTCGTGTGGAAAAATGTTGTGCACAGTGGGTAACTCAGGTGGTGACTCCAGTTGGTAGTTGTCTGCTCTTCATCTTGGAATGATCTCGGAGGGGGGTAAATCTTGGTGTCAGCTTCCTTTTTACATGGAAATGCTCGGTTCCTTCGAGAGGAGTGGTTTGCAGATACGCACGGTCTTCGACAAGGAAGTTCACTTCTTGACGATGATGGTTTGTATAGTTCTTCCTCCTTGACATGGCGGTCTTTAGATGTTCCCTAACCAGCTGAACAGTCCTTCTTCCGTCTTCGGCTAGTCAAGTAGGCCACCAAATATAGATGACAATCAACCTGTCCAAGTACTCCATGAAGACTTGTTCATGGGGTAGATAAAGTAGGCTGGGGTACTGGTGGTGGTCTCGATTGAGTATGGGTTAAGGTGTTCTCGACCTAGAGCCAAAAGCATGTGGTCATGATCTGACCATGTTGTGGCTTGGTAAGGCTTAAGGGTTTCAAGGATTCTAGGATGCGAGTGATCGTCTTTCATCTTATCCTTGAGCACAGTTTCTGAGATGTCAATTGTTCTATCTAGTCTTCCAAACAAATCGCATCATATTTCCAAAAGAAACATCCCATATAGGTCAACTCCAATCATCTCTCATGCTATTTATATCCTCATGGCTCCCGAGAGGAGGCCTTAACAAAATCATACTTGTCTACTATCCCCAAACTCATGTGTCTGGCTATCCTCATGTAAAAATCCATGGGTAGAACATAAAACTGCCAAACTTGAATTAAGCATGACAATCCAAGTGCTCAGCCTATTCTTCCAAGGTCCAAGATATTGCATCTCCATCCTAAGAAAACACGTCGTATGGCACTCCAAGATCTGGTTTCCTTCCTATGACTCAACGCCAACAGCCCATTTACCTTCATCAATCACTACATAATCCATTAATTCTACAAATCCAGTGTCTATGGCGTTCCACATGATCTACTAATGTCCTATAATCCCCGAATACTTGAATGGGCTATCTGTATTATAGTAAGTCCACCAGTTCCCATTATCAGGGTCAAGTAAACTCCAAGGTTAGGCTTATATAGATCCCTAGATATACTCTGACAATTGATCCAATCTCCTAGTTTATTGTCCACCGAGAAACATGGTATCATGATCGAGATCATCAGTCTAAATCTAATTTACTCTGAACCATGTAGACATACTCAGCATCTATACTCAACTAGGATCACCTACTTAAATCCAAATCTCATGTCCAACAAGGATTCCTACATGTTTACCCCAAGTCATTATCATAATGCTAACCATCTCTTATCAATATCCCCTGGCTAAGTCAAATCCTTATACTTCCAAGAATTTCAACTTGTGATCATAGTTGTCCTACTAAATCCAATTTACTCAGGGGCAATGAAAGTTATGCTACTCTATTAACATGATCCCACCAAGTTCAACATGAAAGCCTTATAATCCACCAAAGAGTCTTAGCTAATTCCTCAAGGTCACTGATATAAATTCATCAATTCATTTGTCCTATATTCCTATATCCTCAAATTGGTCTCCCCTATGGCATCATTAGTTCTGGTGCTATCTTAGGATGATAATGTGCTCGTTCACTATGTCCACTAGTTCCATAATGAACCCATTGTTGTGCAAGGTTAAGGAGGCTTAACTGGTTCTCTTGCAATTCTTTAGGTTAAGCACATGGTTAAGGATTCGAGCTGGGGTATCTCGTGGAGTCTCTAAGGGTCTCGGGATGGGTTTCCAGTCTGGAGGATTAAACATAACTCTACGGGGTTGCACTTGGTCGAGGAGGTTGTAGCAAAAGTCCTCAGTGCTAGTTGGTTCCAAAGTAGAACCCTTGGTGTATCTTGTCTTGCCGGCCTTCAGTTGAGGAGAGAGATGAGAGAAAAGTAGCATAGAGGAGGGGGATGCCTAAAGGGGGTTCTATAGTGCAAGTGCAGTCAACAAGTGCCGGATGGGCCAAACACAAGCATTAAGATAAGGAAGGTGATATAGTCACGTACTTGTTGCCTAGGGAAAAAAGGGCGACTGATATTAAAACACAAACAAATAAAAACAAGCAAAACACAATCATGGTTCTGTTCGAACCATCATACAGACTCGACTGTGCATAGGGGATACACGACTCATCCTATCCTAGGGGTTCTCGGACTCAGTAGTCGTGCCTTGTGCCTCGTGCAATCTCCTGAGTTTTCCTCAGGTGTTGTTACGTCTCTTGTTTGATGAAACGATCTAGGTTGAGCCTGAAGAATCTTCAACAACTTCTCACCTGTTGACGTGATGGGGTGAAAGTGGCTCCTCGTGGCTGGCATTGACTTGGTCTTCTCTTATCTTCTTAATCATGATGATCACATTTTCCTTTTTAAGTTGTCGGCGGTTCTAGATGGCAGTCCTTTATGCAATGACATTAACAAGGCATAATAGAGGTCCAATCTGTCGGGCACATTGTTGATAATATCATCACAGAGAGCGGGGGATGAAGAGAACCGTTTTCCTGCTCACTATAGTGAGGCGGACCAAATGGCTAGGTTCTCATCCACCGGTGGTTGCCGATGCAACAACGATAAGGACATGGTTGATCCATTAGCGATGTATATCATGATCTTGCATTTCATATGCCCTGATCATCATAGGCTAAGGTCGCAGCATCTTGGGACAGTGTCACCATCTTATGGGTCTTCATGTCCTCATTCCTCGAGGATGTATCTTCTGTTGGTATCGTCTAGTTGTGGTGTCGCCAATCTTGTGTTCAAAAGATGTGGGTGAATGTCCGACAAGGCATCCTCCTTCTAGACTACCCACGAGGATTTCAAGGAATCCTGTGGTCAGGGGCATAAGGGGTTCTAGCGACCAAAAGTTTTGAAGGGGGAAGAGATCAATAAGGAAAGTTTACCTTAGTTAAGAAGGGAAGAGAAGTATAGATAGTTTTGAAAATTACTAATACCCTATCTAACGACCATGCTAACTAAGGCTTCCTACAGTCAGGATGGCTCTGATACCAGCTCTGTGGGGACCCCAACTAATAAGTCATGATCATCGAATGCACGTGTAGAGTGATCCCATAGATCAATGCTCACTAAACACACAGAAGCTGAATAACAAGAGTCTTGCATCCATACATACCGTTTTACACAAATTGTGACCATTATGGTCAAGTCTTGAGTATATCATTGCAGCGGAAATCATCGTCGATAGCTTGAACCCATGCCATCTGCCTTAACCTTACAGGCATTCTGACTGGGAAGAGTCCTAGCTCGCACGATCGTCACCAAAGAACACTTCTTCATATACCTGCTCTTTCAAGCCTGGCCAAGTAAATAGCCAGGGACAAGCCAGTGAGTACGTTTGAATGTACTTGCAAGCAACCCAAGAGTGATAACAAAATAATTATGCAAAGCTCTACTGCTTAATTGGCATTGTTGCGGAAAGCTAGTTTTTCTCATGCAAGTATGATCAACATTTATCAAGGACATGAATGCGTGTGCAACAAGTATTAGGAGGTTACAGACATCAACATAGAGAAAGAGTTATGAACAACTCATGCTCAACTCATCGTGACTTCCTCACGAATCATATCAATAATATTGCCAAACTGTGTTGTTTTTCAAAAACATATGGACATAGTCTAAGCAGCACCAACCAACTGTCCTTGACCGTGGACACGGCTATTCGAATAGTTTGACACTCTGCAGAGGTTGCACACTTTACCCACAAGATCCGGGAAGCTTTTGTGTCATCCACGATCCCGCATTACCTCAAGTACTCGGGGGAAGCACTCGATCACTATCTTTCCCTAGGCGACACTAACATAGGGTCCACTCATTGGTACACGGCCCTTGTGTATAAGCATTAAGATCTTGGGACTCTGCCCTTTTCATTATCACACATACACGCAGGGACCAACGGTGTGTCTGGTGCCCTGTGAAAACAGTCATGGCCGCCTATCCAAGCACGACCCCGTCCCGAGAGTGACCTCATGTCACCCCCATCACTAGTAATGTGGGCACCATGCTAGTATCGGCCTAGGTAATCAATAATGCCCTTTCCCATATAAGGGTAGAGTGGTTGCGCATGTAGGGTTGGGACGGTCGACAAATCTTAAATCTAATCCGTCTCTGTAAACAACACATATTCACTTGCTTCGGTGCACCACTTCTTCATCAAGTGGTGACCTGGTTCAACATTACCCACGGGCATTAGGGGCACCCCATGGGATTTTCAAAGGAATGTAACCAAGGGATGATCATGGCATACATGCAACATCATGCGTCAATATCAGGTATTTCTCATTGCATCTCTAGCACATGGTAGAGATATGAACATGCAAGTGCCAACGGACATGCAGCAGTGCAACAGTTGTATCAAGCTCATAATCAATAACGTCATTATGCATACAGAAAATTTATCGATGAACAAGAGAGGTCAATCATGGTCAAAGGGCTGCTTGCCTAGTTCATCAGAGTCTTCAAGTCTTTGGGTCCTTCTCCAAGTACTCCGTCGACTTCGTCAACTAACGTCGGAAACAATCACAATAAGCAACACAACAAGGCAAAAATAAAAGTGCTCTAAACATATGAATTTGACTTTTCTAGGATAGCTTTGGTCATATGAGAAATGACCAAGGTGGTTTCATTGGGATTTGATCAATGGATATTTCCGAACATTTCAATATGATGGAATCAAGGGGTTTGTCGATTTGCAAGAAGTGTACAGAAGAATTACTTTGAAAATGAGAAAAGGCACCCATTTCACAAGGAATGATTCTAGAAGCACCTAGGAGTTGGTTTCACTGGATTTGGAGTTCAAATTATTTTTCTATGAATTTGCAAAATTGGCAATATATGGAGAAGTGTACCAATATTTTATGTGGCGTAGAAAGTACTGGGAAAAATGTTCAAAAACTAAGTTTTGAACTTATAAGCATCTAGGAATTTGAATCATGGAATTTGGATAAAAGATGGGCTCTCTGTGATTTTCTAAAGTTCATCACAGAAATGGAAAAACAAGATTTGATAAATGTTTGTGAAGAACAAGTTTCTTGAAAAATGTCGAAATTGAACCATGAGATAGATCATGATTTTATGAGCTACTAGAAATTTGAATCATCAAATTTGGAGTCCATTTGAATTCTCTAGAGATTTTACAATATTTATAAAAAAAGAAAAAGGAAGAAAAGATGTTAACCTCATAAAGCGCGCTGGGCGAAGCCCAGCTAAACAGCGCCTACTGGGCTCAGCCCAGTTGCTCAGCTGCGCGAGGGAGGAGGTGACGCCGAAGGCGCATTTCCTGGTGGGCGCTTTCCACTTAACCCATTGGGGGGCGGGCGCTGACTCGCTGACAAGCGGGGCCCACCTGCAGGTCGCCTGTCCTGCCGCGCGTCGTCTTCTACCCCGGCCACGCAGAGGGCGCCTTCCTCGCTCGCCGTCGGTGCTGCTCTTCCCATCTGCGACGGCCAGCGGTGGGGGCGCAGCCGTGTGGCTCGGCCGCGCCCGAAGAAGGAGGCAGGGGGAACACGGCGCCTTCCTCGTGCGTGCACAGACGCCGTCGGAGCAGGGCTTGGTCGCCGCCTGTGCCGGCGATTTCGGCCACCTTCGGCGGTGTGCTGCACACCGGAGAGCTCAGGACGGAGTGCCGCATCAATCCATATGCCCAAGGAATGTCGGGGAGGTCCGAAGAGGTGGAGAGATGGATGGCCGTGGAAGAGGCTGCCGGCCATGGAGGTGGACATAGGGTACGAGGGGGAGAGGGAGCTTGTCCGGGAGGTTCCTGGGGGAGAGGCCAGAGTGGTGCTCGGGGTGGCCTTATATGGGTGAGGCACCGGTGCTCCATGGGCAGCGTCCACGGACGCGCTCGGTGAGCTCTGCAGAGGGGAGGGGAGAGAGGTCCAGGAGGGGGCTGGCAGCGTGCCGTGCCGAGGACGCCGAGGTGACCTCGGGGGACATGCTGAAGAGGCCTGAGGTCGACGGGAGCATCGAGCGGAGGGCGGCTACAGTGCGCGAGCGCACTGTAGCACGCTCCAGATCATGCATATGGCCGGCATGACTATTTTTCTTGCGCTCTGGGATTGGACTCTAGTGTCTGGGGGCTCTAGGGGGAGTAAAGAAGTGGGGAGGGGAATTGGATGCCATGGATAGCTAGTAGGAGAGGAGAGAGGTTGAGGGAGAGAGAGAAAGGGGTTGTCCAGAGAGGGAGAGGGAGGTTTTCACCCCCCAATAATGGTGTTGTAATGTTTCCATTGTTACTGGGGGTAGAAGGGGACTAGGATGGCCTGTGGTAAAAAGTTGAGGAAAAGGAGAAGAGTGGAAGAGGTCAAAATGATGATTTTGGAAATATGGCAAAAGGTGTTTGATGCAGGTTTGAGCAAGCAAATGAATTCCACTTGATATGAGAATTAACAGGATCAAATGTAATATAGATTTGAGGTGGGTCACCAATTGTGAGTCCATTTGGAGAAAGTTTCCAATGTAACTTTGGCAAACCCTAGAAATGGACAGAAATGGTTTTGAGGGGATTTCATGGGGTTATACTATTCTCCATGACACGAGACTTTTCAAGATCATCAAAAATGTCATATGTGACATGATAGAATTTTCTTGGAATTTTTAGAGAATATTCCCTTTATAAATATTTCAAAATCTTGAAATTACCATAAAGGGTTTTTTAGGGGTTTGACCAATATTTTGCACATGACCATATGTTGAAACTCTTATATATGGACAATATATGTCCACTGAGTTTTGCTATATTTTTTAAAAATATTTTTGAAAGATTTAAATAATTTTAACCTATTAAATACCATTTATGGCCTTAAGAAAAAGCCTTTAAATAAAATAATAAATTAACTTTTAAAATTATATTTTTGTGGTTTATGGCAGTCTTATATCTAATAGGAGTCAAATATGTTTTTGGAAAGATTTTTCATACCCCAAATCAAGTACTTGTAGTACAAACCTCAATTCAGGGGTTTTTAGAAGACTAAATTTAGAAAATACTTTTTGGCCAAATTATTTTGTAAGAAAATTCTATAATGTACTATACGCATGGCCTGATCATTGGTTCAAGAGTTTGGAACAAGGAGATGAAGTATAGGAGTTGGAGGATTTATTTGCTTTTTAGAGCACTTGCAAACAACAAACAAAATCCATTCAAGGCAAAGTCCAAAACACTCAAAAGTTTTTGTCAATCCACATTTTATCATGATTTATCATCTTAAGTGTAGTGCAATGAAAATCAGGGTGTGACACACTCTAACAGCAAAGTCATGTTTATTATTTAATTCATCGAGCAATTCATTTTGAGCCTTAAGTACTGTTCTGCTTGAGTGTTAACCATAGAAGCATGTTTACTAATGAGTTTAAGTTCACCTTTAACTCTAGCCATATAATCACTCAAGTGTCCTATCATATAAGCATTACTCTTTAATTGTCTACCAATATAAGCATTGAAATTTTCTTATCTAGCCATAAAGTCATCAAATTCATCCAAGCATTGGCTAGCAAACTTAGTAGACGGGATTTCAACTTTATCATATCTATAGAGAGAATTTACCTTCACTACCTGTGTCGGGTTATCAAGACCATGTGTTTCTTTAATAGGTGGTATATTAAGACCATGTATTTCTTCAACAGGAGGTAAATTCTTAACATCTTCAGCTTTAATACCTTTTTCTTTCATAGATTTCTTTGCCTCTTGCATATCTGCAGGACTGAGAAATAGAACACCTCTTTTCTTCGGAGTTGGTTTAGGAGTTGGCTTAGGAATTAGCTAAGGAGTTGGCTCAGGAAGAGTCCAATTATTTTCATTAGTCAACATATTATTCAATAACAATTCAACTTGATCGACTGTTCTTTCCGTGAAAACACAACCAACACAACTATCCAAGTGGTCCTTGGAAGCATCAGTTAGTCCATTGTAAAAGATATCAAGTATTTCATTTTTCTTAAGAGGATGATCAGGCAAAGCATTAAGTAATCGGAGAAGCCTCCCCCAAGCTTGTGGGAGACTCTCTTCTTCAATTTGCACAAAATTATATATTTCCTTCAAGGCAGCTTGTTTCTTATGAGCAGGGAAATATTTAGCAGAGAAGTAATAAATCATATCCTGGGGACTACGCACACAACCAGGATCAAGAGAATTAAACCAAGTTTTAGCTTCACCCTTTAATGAGAACGGAAATATCTTAAGGATATAGTAGCAGTGAGATTTCTCATCATTAATGAACAGGGTGGCTATATCATTTAACTTAGTAAGATGTGCCACAACAGTTTCAGATTCATAGCCATAAAAAGGATCAGATTCAACCAAAGTAATTATCTTAGGATCGACAGAGAAATCATAATCCTTATGAGTAACAAAGATAGGTGAAGTAGAAAAAGCAGGGTCATATTTCATTTTAGCATTCAGAGATTTCTGTTTCAGTTTAGCTAATAACTTCTTAAGATCAGATCTATCATTGCAAGCAAGAAAATCTCTAGCAGTTTCTTCATCCATAACATAACCCTCAGGAACAACAGGCAATTCATATTTAGGGGGAGAACCTTCATCATCACTATCTTCAGTAATTTCAGTTTCAAGAATTTCATTCTCTCTAGCCCTAGCAAGTTGTTCATCAAGATATTCACCTAATGGCACAGTAGTATCTAGAACAGAAGTAGTTTCATCATAAGTATCATGCATAGTAGAAGTGGCATCATCAATAACATGCGACATGTCAGAATTCATAGCAGAAGCAGGTTTAGGTGTCGCAAGCTTACTCATAACAGAAGGAGAATCTAGTGCAGAGCTAGATGGCAGTTCCTTACCTCCCCTCGTAGTTGAGGGATAAATCTTAGTTCTTTCGACTTTCAAGTTCCTCATAGTGATCAATAGATATAAATCCAGAGTGACTCAAAGAATAGAGCTATGCTCCCCGACAACAGCGCCAGAAAATAGTCTTGATAACCCACAAGTATAGGGGATCGCAATAGTTTTCGAGAGTAGAGTATTCAACCCAAATTTATTGATTTGACACAAGGGGAGCCAAAGAATATTCTCAAGTATTAGAAGTTGAGTTGTCAATTCAACCACACCTGGTGTAAGGGCATATTTATCCCTAAGTGTTTTGGTGATTGACGACAATGCTTTTGCAGACTAATCTTGTGCCTTGAGTTTCCCAGACGCTTCATCGCTAGGCACAAGACGGTTCGGTGCCCCTCGAAGACTATTGAAAACGGTGTTTTTCTACGTTTCTTTTTGGTGGATTTGAGTCGTAGGAGAGCTGTACTATTAAGAGGGGGTCCGCATCGGAAAGGTTCGGGTGGAATCATTATGTTCATGTTTCCTTCCTTGTCTCCACCTTTCCCTTGCACTTTGGAGCATCCCCCGTTTATCCTCTATGTGATTGTCCTGGCTGCTGTTACTGAGCTTGCGGTAGTACTGCTCCCTGGAGCGGTAGTACTGCAGGCACCCGCGGTAGTACCGTGCCACTGCGCGGTAGTACCGTTGGAGCCCACGGTAGTACCGCTCCTCTGGAGTCGTAGTACCGTGGCTCCCGTGCCAAGTGCCGTTGCTTCACAGTAGTAGGGGCGGATGTAATTTTTTACATCCGCGCCTCCATGGTAGTACCGCACGTCGTTCGCGGTAGTACCGCGGGAGCCCGCGGTAGTACCGCTCCTCTGGATTCGTAGTACCATGGCTCCCAGGCCAAGTACCGCTGCTTCGCGGTAGTAGGGGCGGATGTAATTTTTTACATCCGCGCCTCCACGGTAGTACCGCGCATCTAGCGAGGTAGTACCGCGCGCAGCCTGGTTCAGCTGCCATGCGGTAGTACCGCTTCCCAGCGGTAGTACCGTGTCGGATGTTTGCATTGTTTGTTTTCCAACGGAAGTAGGCACGGATGTATTTTTATTCATCTGCGCCCTTACCAGGCTAGGACTTTCTTGTCTTGCGGCAGTACCGCAAGAGGGAGCGGTAGTACCACGCTCGCGGTAGTACTGCTCACAGTCAGGCATGTTCTAGTCTCTGCAGCTGCCGCGGTAGTACCGTGGTCCCTCACGGTAGTACCGCGTGGCCTTGCGGTAGTACCGCATTTCTGGAGCGGTAGTACCGCATGTCGCGGGCTGGACTAGTGGATAACGGTTGGATTTTGTCCACAACTATAAAAGGGGTGTCTCCTACCTCTAGTTGACTACCTATTCCATCCCTAAGCTCCATTGTTGCTCCAAGCTCCATTTTCACCCGATCTCTCTCCCTAGCCAATCAAACTTGTTGATTTGCTCGGGATTGGTTGAGAAGGCCCCGATCTACACTTCCACCAAGAGAAATTTGATTCCCCCACTAATCCCTAGCGGGTCTTGTTACTCTTGGGTGTTTGAGCGCCCTAGACGGTTGAGGTCACCTCGGAGCCATAGTCCATTGTGGTGAAGCTTCGTGGTGTTGTTGGGAGCCTCCAATTAAGTTGTGGAGATTGCCCTAACCTTGTTTGTAAAGGTTCGGTCACCGCCTTCAAGGGAACCAATAGTGGAATCACGGCATCTCGCATTGTGTGAGGGCGTGAGGAGAATACGGTGGCCCTAGTGGCTTCTTGGGGAGCATTGTGCCTCCACACCGCTCTAACGGAGATGTACTTCCCCTAAAAAGGAAGGAACTTCGGTAACACATCCTCGTCTCCACCAGCTCCACTCTTGGTTATCTCGTGCCTTTACTTTTGCTAGCTTACTTGTGTAATATCCCATTAGTCTCCGTGTCAAGCCCAACTGGGCCAACACTACTACTCGTGCTGAGGCATCTGCTGCTAGGAGGGCTGTTGATGAGGAGGAGGCTGGAGCATAGGATGTTGCTGAGGACCGTGCTGTTGGGTCTTCCCATAGTTCCTCTGAGCCCTCGTGGGCCAAGAAGCTGAAGGACAAGATGAAGACTCTTTTCTGCATGCAAGCTAAGGGGCAGTACAAGACTCACGTGGCATCCAAGGAGAGTCTCCGCCGGGACAAGAAGATCATGAGGCTGTATGGAGAGGACGTGTCTGGCGGTTCTGAGGATCGCAACACTCCAGAGGCTGAGTGGATGGTGAAACAAGGCTACAAGTGGACTGGTTTTGAGGAGGACGTCGAGGAGACCATTCCTGCCGCCGAGTCTGACGAGGAGCGTTGGGATGATTTCTCTGCTTGAGCCACCCCTTGTGTGTAGGTGTCCTCTCTGCCTTTTTGGTGTCTTGATGCCAAAGGGGGAGAGAGTGTAGGGATTTGTGAGTCGTGTGTCGTGTTCGGTGTGTTTGCGTGTTCGGTGTGTCTGCTCCCTCGTTTGAACCTCGTTTCGGTTGTTTTGGTTGCTTTGGTTTGGTTTGACCTTCATATGATGTAAGACATATGCACTCTACCTATCTTAGTGAGCTTGTGATATATTGTGCTACCTATGTTTTATGCTCTTGCTTAGATGTTAGTCTTACCCTTGCAAGATCATGCCTTGTCTCTAGAATATAGGGGGGGTGTTGATCCTAGTTTGTGTGTTGTGCAGTCCAAAGCATCCATCTAGATTGCACACATCTAGGGGGAGCCCATCCATATTTTAGAGAGGAGGGGTTTGCCTCTGCTCAATATTATTTCCCTTTGTGCAAATCTCGTATTGTCAACAAACCACCAAAAGGGGGGAGATTGTAAGGGCATATTTATCCCTAAGTGTTTTGGTGATTGATGACAATGCTTTTGCGGACTAATCGTGTGCCTTGAGTTTCCCAGACGATTCATCGCTAGGCACAAGACGGTTCGGTGCCCCTCGAAGACTATTGAAGACAGCGTTTTTCTATGTTTCTTTTTGGTGGATTTGAGTCGTAGGAGAGCCAACCTATTAAGAGGGGGTCCGCGTCGGAAAGGTTCAGGTGGAATCATCATGTTCACGTTTCCTTCCTTGTCTCCACCTTTCCCTTGCACTTTGGAGCATCCCCCGTTTATCCTCTATGCGATTGTCCTGGCTGTTGTTGCTGAGCTTGCGGTAGTACTGCTCCCTGGAGCGGTAGTACCGCAGGCACCCGCGGTAGTACCATGCCACTGCGCGGTAGTACCGCGGGAGCCCACGGTAGTACCGCTCCTCTGGAGTCGTAGTACCGTGGCTCCCAGACCAAGTGCCGCTGCTTCGCGGCAGTAGGGATGGATGTAATTTTTTACATCCGCGCCTCCATGGTAGTACCGCACGTCGTTCGCGGTAGTACCGCGGGAGCCCACGGTAGTACCGCTCCTCTGGAGCCGTAGTACCCTGGCTCCCAGGCCAAGTACCGCTACTTCGCGGTAGTAGGGGCGGATGTAAATTTTTACATCCACGCCTCCACGATAGTACCGCGCATCTAGCGCGGTAGTACCGCGCGCGGCTTGGTTCAGCTGCCATGTGGTAGTACCGCTTCCCAGCGGTAGTACCATGTTGGATGTTTGCATCGTTTGTTTTCCAACGGAAGTAGGCACGGATGTATTTTTATTCATCCGCACCCTTCCCAGGCTAGGACTTTCCTGTCTTGCGGTAGTACCACAAGAGGGAGCGGTAGTACCGCGCTCGCGGTAGTACTGCTCACAGTCAGGCATGTTCTAGTCTCTGCAGCTGCCGCGGTAGTACCGTGGTCCCTCACGGTAGTACCGTGTGGCCTTGCGGTAGTACCGCATTTCTGGAGCGGTAGTACCGCATGTCGCGGGCTGGACTAGTGGATAACGGTTGGATTTTGTCCACAACTATAAAAGGGGTGTCTCCTACCTCTAGTTGACTACCTCTTCCATCCCTAAGCTCCATTGTTGCTCCAAGCTCCATTTTCGCCCGATCTCTCTCCCTAGCCAATCAAACTTGTTGATTTGCTCGGGATTGGTTGAGAAGGCCCGATCTACACTTCCACCAAGAGAAATTTGATTCCCCCACTAATCCCTAGCGGATCTTGTTACTCTTGGGTGTTTGAGCACCCTAGACGGTTGAGGTCACCTCGGAGCCATAGTCCATTGTGGTGAAGCTTTGTGGTGTCGTTGGGAGCCTCCAATTAAGTTGTGGAGATTGCCCCAACCTTGTTTGTAAAGGTTCGGTCACCGCCTTCATGGGCACCAATAGTGAAATCACGGCATCTCGCATTGTGTGAGAGCGTGAGGAGAATACGGTGGCCCTAGTGGCTTCTTGGGGAGCATTGTGCTTCCACACCGCTCTAACGGAGACGTACTTCCCCTCAAAAGGAAGGAACTTCGGTAACACATCCTCATCTCCACCGGCTCCACTCTTGGTTATCTCGCGCCGTTACTTTTGCTAGCTTACTTGTGTAATATCCCTTGCTTGCTTGTGTGCTTGTTGTTGTTGCATCATATAGGTTGTTCACCTAGTTGCATATCTAGACAACCTACTTTGATGCAAAGTTGAATTTGGTAAAGAAAAGCTAAAAATTGTTAGTTGCCTATTCACCCCCCCCCCCTCTAGTCAACTATATTGATCCTTTCACCTGGATAACTTAGTATCTGCAGCAAAGTATTTATTAGCAAAGTAGTATGGAAGTAACGGTAACGGTAGCAAAAGTAACAGTGGCAGTTTTGTAGTAATTGTAATAGTAGCAACGGTAAAGTAAATAAGCAAAGCACAATATGTGAAAAGCTCGTAGGCATTGGATCAGTGATGGATAATTATGTAGGATGTGATTCCTCATGTAATAGTTATAACATAGGGTGACACAGAACTAGCTCCAGTTCATCAATGTAATGTAGGCATGTATTCCGAATATAGTCATACGTGCTTATGGAAAAGAACTTGCATGACATCTTTTATCCTACCCTCCCGTGGCAGCGGGGTCCTAATGGAAACTAAGGGATATTAAGGCCTCCTTTTAATAGAGTACCGGACCAAAGCATTGACACTTAGTGAATACATGAACTCCTCAAACTATGGTCATCACCGAGAAGTATCCCGATTATTGTCACTTCGGGGTTGTCGGATCATAACACATAATAGGTGACTATAGATTTGCAAGATAGGATCAAGAACTCACATATATTCATGAAAACATAATAGGTTCAGATCTTAAATCATGTCACTCGGGCCCTAGTGACAAGCATTAAGCATAGCAAAGTCATAGCAACATCAATCTCAGAACATAGTGGATACTAGGGATCAAACACTAACAAAACTAACTTGATTACATGGTAAATCTCATCCAACCCATCCCCGTCCAGCAAGCCTACGATGGAATTACTCACGCACGGCGGTGAGCATCATGAAATTGGTGATGGAGGATGGTTGATGATGACGACGGTGACGAATCCCCCTCTCCGGAGCCCCGAACGGACTCCAGATCAGCCCTCCCGAGAGGATTTAGGGCTTGGCGGCGGCTCCGTATCGTAAAACACGATGAATATTTCTCTCTGATTTTTTTCTCCGTGAACGTGAATATATGGAGTTGGAGTTTAGGTCGGTGGAGGTCCAGGGGGGCCACGAGGCAGGGGTGCGCCCTAGGGGGGCGCCCCCCACCCTCGTGGATAGGGTGTGGGCCCCCTGGTGTTGATTCTTTCGCCAATATTTTTTATTAATTCTGAAAAGTTGCTCCGTGGATTTTCAGGTCATTTCGTGAACTTTTATTTCTCCACAAAAATTACACCATGGTAGTTCTGCTGAAAACAGCGTCAATCCGGGTTAGTTCCATTCAAAGCATGCAAGTTAGAGTCCAAAACAAGGGCAAAAGTGTTTGGAAAAGTAGATACGACAGAGACGTATCAGTTGACTATGATGAGACTTTCTCACTTGTAGCGATGCTTAAGTCTGTCTGAATCATGTTAGCAATTGCTGCATTTTATGATTATGAAATTTGGCAAATGGATGTCAAAACTGCATTCCTGAATGGGTTTCTGGAAGAAGAGTTGTATATGATGCAACCAGAAGGTTTTGTCAATCCAAAGGGTGCTAACAAAGTGTGCAAGCTCCAGCGATCCATTTATGGACTGGTGCAAGCCTCTCGGAGTTGAAATAAACGCTTTGATAGTGTGATCAAAGCATATAGTTTTATACAGACTTTTGGAGAAGCCTGTATTTACAAGAAAGTCAGTGGGAGCTTTGTAGCATTTCTAATATTATATGTGGATGACATATTGTTGATTGGAAATGATATAGAATTTCTGGATAGCATAAAGGGATACCTGAATAAGAGTTTTTCCATGAAAGACCTCGGTGAAGCTGCTTACATATTGGGCATCAAGATCTATAGAGATAGATCAAGACGCTTAATTGGACTTTCACAAAGCACATACCTTGATAAAGTTTTGAAGAAGTTCAAAATGGATCAGTCAAAGAAAGGGTTCTTGCCTGTGTTACAAGGTGTGAAGTTGAGTCAGACTCAATGCCTGACCACTGCAGAAGATAGAGAGAAATGAAGGTCATTCCCTATGCTTAAGCCATAGGTTCTATCATGTATGCAATGTTGTGTACCAGACCTGATGTGTGCCTTGCTATAAGCATAGCAAGGAGGAACCAAAGTAATCCCAGAGTGGAGCACTAGACAACGGTCAAGAACATCCTGAAATACCTGAAAAGGACTAAGGATATGTTTCTCGTTTATGGAGGTGAAAAAGAGCTCATCGTAAATGGTTACGTCGATGCAAGTTTTGACACTGATCCGGATGACTCTAAGTTGCAAACTGATACATATTTTATTGAATGGAGGAGCTGTCAGTTAGTGCAGTTCCAAGCAAAGCGTCGTGGCGGGATCTACGTGTGAAGCGGATTACATTGCTGCTTCGGAAGCAGCAAATGAAGGAGTTCATATCTGATCTAGGTGTCATACCTAGTGCATCAGGTCCGATGAAATTTTGTGACAATATTGGTGCAATTGCCTTGGCAAAGGAATCCAGATTTCACAAGAGAACCAAGCACATCAAGAGACGCTTCAATTCCATCCGTCATCAAGTGTCGGAAGGGGACATAGAGATTTGCAAGATACATACGGATCAGAATGTTGCAGACCCGTTGACTAAGCCTCTTCCACGAGCAAAACATGATCAGCACCAAAGCTCCATGAGTGTTAGAATCATTACTATGTAATCTAGATTATTGACTCTAGTGCAAGTGGGAGACTGAAGGAAATATGCCCTAGTGGCAATAATAAAGTTATTATTTATTTCCTTATTTCATGATAAATGTTTATTATTCATGCTAGAATTGTATTAACCGGAAACTTGGTACATGTGTGAATACATAGACAAAACATATAGTCCCTAGTATGCCTCTACTTGACTAGCTCGTTAATCAAAGATGGTTATGTTTCCTAACCATAGACATGTGTTGTCATTTGATGAACGGGATCACATCATTCTCCTAATGAGATTATGCAACTGCTTTCTTCATTGCTACTGCTTTCTTCATGACTTATACAAGTTCCTCAGACTATGAGATTATGCAACTCCCGAATACCGCAGGAACACTTTGTGTGCTACCAAACGTCACAACGTAAATGGGTTATTATAAAGGTGTTCTACAGGTGTCTCCGAAGGTGTTTGTTGGGTTGGCATAGATCGAGATTAGGATTTGTCACTCTGTGTTTCGGAGAGGTATCTCTGGGCCCTCTCGGTAATACTCATCACTATAAGCCTTGCAAGCATTGTGACTAATGAGTTAGTTGTGGTATGAAGTATTACGGAACGAGTAAAGAGACTTGCCGGTAACGAGATTGAACTAGGTATGATGATACCGACGATCGAATCTCGGGCAAGTAACATACCGATGACAAAGGGAACAACGTATGTTGTTATGCGGTTTGACCAATAAAGATCTTCGTAGAATATGTAGGAACCAATATGAGCATCCAGGTTCCGCTATTGGTTATTGACCGGAGACGTGTCTCGGTCATGTCTACATAGTTCTCGAACCCGTAGGGTCCGCACGCTTAACGTTCGATGACGATTGGTATTATGAGTTTATGTGATTTGATGTATCGAAGGTTGTCCGGAGTCCCGGATGTGATCACGGACATGACGAGGAGTCTCGAAATGGTCGAGACATAAAGATTGATATATTGGACGGCTATATTCGGACACCAGAAGTGTTCCGGAAAAGTTTCGGATAAAACCGGAGTATCGGGGGTTACCGGACCCCCCCCCCTCCCCCCGGAAGCTATTGGGCCTCATGGGCCTTAGTGCGGAAGAGAGAGGGCTGGCCAGGAGGTGGCGCACGCCTCCCCTTGCCCTAGTCCGAATTGGAAAGGGGAGGGGGCGGCACCCCCCTCCTTCCTTCTCTCCTCCTCCTCCTTCCCCTCTTCTCCTTGTGGGAATAGGAAAGGGAGGGATTCCTACTTGGAGTAGGATTCACTCCCTTGCGCGCGCCACCCTTGGCCGGCCTCCTCCTCCCTCCCTCCTTTATATATTGGGGAGGGGGCACCCCATTGACACACAAGTTGATCTTTTAGCCGTGTGCGGTGCCCCCCCTCCATAGTTACACACCTCAGTGATATCGCTGTAGTGCTTAGGCGAAGCCCTGTGCCGGTAACTTCATCATCACCGTCACCATGCCGTCGTGCTGACGGAACTTTCCCTCGGCCTCAGCTGGATCTAGAGTTCGAGGGACGTCACCGAGCTAACGTGTGCAGATCGCGGAGGTGTCGTGCGTTCGGTACTTGATTGGTTGGATCGCGAAGACGTTCGACTACATCAACCACGTTACATAACGCTTCCGCTTTCGGTCTACGAGGGTACATGGACACACTCTCCCCTCGTTGCTATGCATCACCTAGATAGATCTTGCGTGATCGTAGATTTTTTATTGAAATCACTGCGTTCCCCAACACCCCTGGGGGGGCACCTTCTAGGCTTGTGGTAGCCTCGGGACTCTTCTGGCCCAACTCCGATACTCCGTGGGTCTCTTCTGGTCCGTAAAAAATCACCGTAAATTTTCAGCTCGTTTGGACTCCGTTTCATATTCCTTTTCTGTAAAACTCAAAAACAAGGAAAAACAGAAACTGACACTGGGCTCCAGGTTAATAGTTAGTCCCAAGAATAATATAAAATAGTATATTAATACATATAAAACAATCAAAACAGATAATATAATAGCATGAAACAATAAAAAATTATAGATACATTGGAGACGTATCAGGGACAAACAACAAGCACATAAAACAGTGTCACACAAGACCTCACATGGTGTAACACGGTTACATGTATTATAGGCGTAGTCCAAAAATAGTATTCTCATGATGGACTACAAGGGAAATTTGTAGAAGATGTTTATGGATCAAGAAAAGAGATATCTAATTACGTCAGGATGACCCAGATTAAAAGTCTTCACAAATTTATACAATGAAGACTTTCCATATAGTTTTCTTTAAAACAACAGTTTCAATATTTGTTTTCGACAAGACTCTTACTTGGTGGATAAAGAGTGCATTTCCATTTATACATAAGAAACTCTATGTGGAATACACAGCTAGAAAACTTTCAATAATAAATTTAATATACACATTCCCCCTGCAAAAAATAATTAATGTACACATTGATAGTTCATCTTTTAATAAAAACACGCTAATGTGGAATAAATAACTAAAAAATAGATCATTTGATTTCCATTCTTTAGAATTTATTGTATTGTGACGAAGGACCAGCGTGAAAGTAACATGACCAACATGTATCAGTTTCTTAGATTTATTAATATGCATGGGCTCGATGATATAAAAACACATGTATGTCAAAACAAACCAAATAGCCACGAGGATGACGTGCATGATCTAATGTTGTACTCCCTCCGTTCCTAAATATAAGTCTTTATAGAGATTTCATTATGGACTACATACAGAGCAAATGAGTGAATCTACACTCTAAAATGCATCTACATAGATCCTTATGTGGTCCATAGTGAAATCTCTACAAAGACTTATATTTAAGAACGGAGGGAGTAGGATTTAAAAGAATAGAAAAAAATTGCATGTAAAAAATGATGTACAAGGCAAGCATGACACCATGTATGGATTGAGGAAGCGCGAGTTGTGGCTACAAGCAATGACGAGATTGAATAATATTTAGCAATTTCCAATAAATATATAGTGGAGCAACATTAGCTTAAAAGAGCAAGCGACATATTTAATTTGATTAAGGTGCACAAGCAAGGAAGCATATAAAAGACATGGTATTGAAAATACAAATGCGACTATGATGAGAAAAGAAGTTCCCAGCTGTTTACGTATGAACCTTGATGTAAAGTGCCTTAAAAATTATGGTCGGAAAGGCACACCCCATGGATGTGGAGTGGAAAAAAGAAAGTCATACACCAGTCTCAGTCAGAGAAATAAGGAAGAGAAACCCTCTAATTAAAACGGAATTATATGGAGCACATAAGAAGAAATGTCGAACCTACTGGGATATTTAAAAAAGAATCACTTGGCCATATGGAGTGCCTGGAAATTTTATCCCCGTTGCAACGCATTTTTATTTTACAAAAATCATAGAAGTGCGAGTAATTTTTATCTTGTTGCAACACATTTTTATTTTACAAAAACCATAGGAGTGCGAGTAATTTGTATCCTATTGCAACGCACGGATGTGTGGCGGACTGAAAAGAGGAGACGAGGACGGACAGAAATTAATGAGGTATGATACGTGTAACAATATCTTCCGTTGCAAAGCACGGGCATTTGTGCTAGTCAACCTAAATTACGAGGCAGACAACTCCAGGATTCTCAGCAGTCAGCAGAAGTAGGCACCGAGCTAATGTAAACATGGCTGATGGACGATATTTTATTTCCTTTTTTACGGAAGTGATGGACGATTTTTTTTTACAATGTACTTCACTCTCCTAGTCACAACACAGCGTTGGTGAATTTTATTTTATTTTAAAGAACCCATACAAGAATTGAAACCATTTTGCGCTTGCATCGCGGCCATATTGCCTGGTCTTTGTCTCCGTCACTAGGTGCCCAATGTTCTCATATTTCTTTTTCTGGCCCCGACACGGCTCCTTTTTATTCATTGGTGTCCTATAGCTAAGATAAAAACAATTGCAATGGCATGATTGCAGATTCGGGTTTATCATGAATGTTGAAGTGTTTTCCGTGCTTTGCAATTAAATAAGTATTCAGGTTGGCAGACATGTAAGACTGTTGAAAATGGTTGTTTATCAATTTCATGGAAATTAATCTGGGAGCTGGAAGCTTCGTCTTTAATCGGAAAATAAGCACAGAAATTTTGTCCAAACATTCTTTGCATCCTCGACTGTTCAGTGTTGTTCAGAGTACCATAGCGCGCCCTACGGAGTTGTACAAAGTCAGCAACCGTTTTGGAGCACAAGTATAGGTAACACAGGATTGATGACGGGGTGGGGCGCGCAGTGAACTGGTTTTCTAAAAAGATTGGAAGATCCGGCCAAAGAAGGTGATAGCCCTGTTCATTCGTTCCCATGGTTCGATCCTTCCCAGTAAAACGCGGCGTGTTCGAATGATGATCGCTTTTACGCGAGAATGGGGGACCACCCTCTAAGCCTAAGTATTCCTCAATGACCGATAGCGTACAAGTACCGTGAGGGAAAGGTGAAAAGAACCCCAATCGGGTGACC
>NC_041383.1:566050952-566073129 GCF_002162155.2 Triticum dicoccoides | reverse complement strand
CCATCGTCAAACATAAGTCGGGCAAATTTGACTGATTGGCATGGTATTGTGCTTGGAGACGCATATACCGTTCTCTTTTCGGAGGTAGCCCGTTCTCGTTCATTGTTGGGGCTGTGTGGCGGTGACGATGTCCTTTAATAGAAATAATGTCTCACACGCTCTATCCCTATCCCGATAGTGCATCTAGCAACGTCAGAGGGCGTGTCGAGGTGTGTCTTCGTCGGACCTTACGAGATTCGGTCGGTGCTGGTCTTTGACGGATCTGTTTGGATCCAGTCTTCGTTTGGGTGTTTACATGTTTGATTCTTTTGATCTACGACATTCTTCATCAGTGATGGTTGCTGCTTTGATGTGCGGGTCCTATGGGGTCTTAGCACCACGACTTTCCAACTATTTAGTATGACAAGGTTTGTCCGGCTCCGGTAAGGGAGAAGCGATGACGGCGGCGCGCCTTCGGCTCGCTTCGGTCATTGTAGTCGTCGTTAGGTGGTCCAAGACATGGCTGTAATTTTTATTATCACTCTTGTTCTTTGTGCCATATTTGAAGATGAATAGATTGGAAGTTTCTGAAGATGATTTATCTAAGTGAAATTGAAGTGGGGATATGAGATGTTCATTTTGTTTAGAACAAGATACCATTCAATGTCTACTTTTTGGTTGCCCTATGGCGCGAGTTGCTTAGTGCTGTTTATTTTACGCTCGCTATTACTCCTCTGCATAAATTGCCACGTACCTCCAGGCCTTGTCTATGGAGTGTTAAAAGGTCTTCACTTGCTTATTTTTGTCTGGCGCTGTAGCGGTTTTTGGTCTATATGGTTACATCAAAATGATTTGGCCTTCGGCATTGTCAAATCATTTTTGGTCTATATATGTGAGATAGCTCTATGATTGTGAGCTATCTCACATATACAAGTATCGCTATTGTTCTATGATTGTGAGCTATCCTACAACATTAGTAGAAGGACAAGATGGCGCTTTGCGCCAAGAAACACAAGAATGTAAGGTTTTATGCTTCAATTTTTCTTTTATCACCCTTCGTCCAAACCTTTCCTTTATGATAATCAATCGCCTTAATTTACTTACCTTCTGAATCAATTCTATTTTAATTTATTTATCAAATTTCTTCTCAAAATATATGATAAATCATAGACAGGATTTGATAAATATGGACAGATAAATCAAAAGCTAGTGTACTAGAATATTCATGTCACATTGCAACGCACAGGCATTGTCGTACTAACCTATAAGAAGCACAACACTTTTGTGATTGACCGTCGTTGGACCAATTTTGTTGATGGATTTTTGTCTCTGATCTCTTCTTAAAACCTAAATCGAAAGCCTATAGCACTTTTTTTTTGCAGATAAAACAAAAGCCTATAGCAGTAGCAACCAAAGAACAGGGAATGCTTCCCCCCAAAAAAACAAAGAACAGGGAATGCAACAGCAAACACACAATCCTCCGCAATAATAATAAAAAAAAACACATCACGACGCACATTTTTCTCCTTCTCTTCACAAGGCCCAACTCTTTGCCTAGAGTACAGCTGTTGCCTCAGACACGAAAAGGCCCAAGTAGGCAGAGAAACGCTACAATTGTGTACAATTGCTTGGCAGCCAAATGGAGCTACTACACATAATGAGAATCAAGTTCTAAAGAAAACATATTGAGAATCAGGGTGATCTTAGCTTCAGAGGTCTTGCATTAACACTAGCTACACGAGACCATCTTCTCAAGAAAAAAAAAAGCTACAAGAGAACAATTGATGGAACATACGGAGTATAATGCAACAACTCCAGCAGCGTCTCAATATGAGTCCATCAGCAACACGATCATCCAACACACGCTATACATCAATCACTAAAACATGCTTACCAATCAATACATACGTCCGATTAATTATTGTTACACATAATTGTTCCATATAATACATACACACTGACAATTTAAGAGTAGCATAGTAACAAAGAGAATTACACAAATAAATCACTTCTCACCAACCAAATGCATAGCTAACTCATGGAATGAAACAGCACTTCGTCATGTAGCAAGATAAACAAACTCTGGGAAACGGATCGGAGAAAGAAGCAACAAGATCAGGAGCCCTGCGCCCCTGTTTGAGGAGGAAGCTCCTGCATATGCAATCCTGGGGCACCACCATCCTCCTGAAGCTTGTCTACTACGTGGGCATGTGTGAGCAGAGCCCATATGAGTGTTATGAACTCCCCGCCGGTTGCCATCCTGGTGGCATGTGCCTCTGCTCTGTCCGATGAGCCGATCCACAGCATCATGTTCGCCCAGAAGGTGGCGAGCACCCTCCATCGTTCCTTGTTGTTTGCAATCCTGCGGCTGTCAACGAGGTAAGCAGCGATCCTTGCCCCCTCGGACAGAAAGCGGACATCGTGGTCTGTGGAACCTGAGCTCCCTAACTCGATCAGTTTAAGGTACTTCTCCTCGTTGGACTTGCACCCGGCAAGGTACTTACGGGCGTTGTGCAGCGTGCCGCGGGCCATTGACAAGCTCGTGTAAGTGCTGTCCGGAACCAGATCCGGTTTGAAGGCCATCAGATATGCACAGTACCCGGACAGCTTAGTGGCGAGCGCATGGTTCTTGACGAGCTCTGCCGCCTCTTTGCTGCCATTGTCCTTGCTCGGCAAGTTTAGGCCGTAGCTGCAGATGCTTGTGGCTATGTGCCATGTCATGATGTAGCGGGCATACGTGTGGCCAAGCAAGCACTCGCGGTCAAGATCCAGGTCGACGATACCCTTCCCATATAGCCACAACCTTCCGTCAGTGATGTTGCCCTCGATGGCCTTGAGTTGGCGGAGGACAGCTTCCCTCACTTCCAGTGGCAAGCTGATGGATTTAGTCATCAGTGATGAGTCCAGGGCCTCGAGTGATATCCATGATAGGAAGGACTTGACCGGGTGAGGATGGGCGTTGTCGAGGATGAAGTACTGACCGATGCTTCCCTTCCAGTACTTTGAGAAGGTGAAATAGCAGAGGACCTTGAGTGGGATCTCAATGAGAGCCTTATGCCATGACTCCTTCCGCACATACCGGCACAGCATCTTCACCTTGTGCCAGTCGGAGAAGATGAACAAAGAAAGGAACTGGTATGACTCAAGAAGTATGTACCACACGATGACCAAACGAGTGACGAGAAGATCAAGATTGAAGCCATGGATAAAGATGTTTGCATTGACCCCTGTAGGCTGGTACTTGAGGAGGTCCGGGGAGAAGAGAGTAAATATGCTGGTTGCAAGGATCGCAGCATACACTATCAAATCGGGAGCTAGGGTGTCTTTGATGGACGGGTACCGAGCATAAAAGAAATCAAAGAGGAAGCCGAGCTCTGCCTCGACTACCCGGAATGCTCTGTCGAGATCTTTATCATCCGAGAGGAGCCCTTTGACAACGAAATCTCGACACTTGTCCTCCTGAAAGGGGAAGCTTATAGAGCCAACATGATCAGCTGCAAACCTTAGCCTGAGAATCCTGAAGAGAGCAAAGGAGAGGCACAAGTCCCTCCGCCTCGAAGCGCCTTGATCGCTGCTGCTAGTACATTGCAGTAACTTCCCTTTGCATTGCCAGATTCTTGCGATGTCTGCCGTTTTTTCGGCATCCACCCTTAATCTGGCAACGGGCCCCGTTTCGGTTTCGGCTCCCGCGACGCCCACCGTCTCCGTTCCGGGGACGTCCACCACTGTTTCCGGCACGCGGTAAGCCACGCGTATGACCTCTTCCCCATCCTGCACCTCCTTCACTTCCTTGCCGTCCACAAGGTAGATGTACCCCTCCATGGTTTCTGCATTGCAGGTACCACCTTGGATACCAGCACTGTTCAGTGGTTCATACTTCATGTACTCGAACACGACTTGGTTTTCCCTGATGAGCCCACGGGACCGGCACGTTGACCGGTAGGCCTTACCCCTCAGGCCTAGCCTTACAACACTTAAGCCCCAGAGCAGAAACAAACTGATGAGGAAGCTGCCACGGAGCTGACCTTTGTAGTAGAGTATGAGAAACAGCAGGTAGACGACGTGCAGGGCCTGGTTCATCATGGATCTTGTCTGCTGGCTGCTGTCGTTGAAGCTAAACGCCGTCATGGTGTCAGCGCTGCCGAGGAGGAGGAGGAGGAAGCAGGCCCACACGACGAAGAGCTCGTTCCGGATGGACGACGACTGCATCAGGCCGATGGTGTAGGAGATCACCGGGAAGTTGAACATGAAGGCGCCCCAGACGACAAGCCTGGCCAAGGAACGGCCGTCATGGCGTCGCCTCGAGTTGGACACGACAAGGATGCCGACGAGGATGCAGCCCACAGTCACCAGGCCCTCGATCCTCGCCAGCTGCCCGGCGGAGCTTGAGGCGAATCCCTTGGCTGCCTGGTCGCATTTCTCACTCTATCAATTTGTTCCATGGTGAAGCAAAGCACAGGGACGGAGCAGATCTGTGGAAAATGAAGATGGGGTGGGGGCGCAGTTCAAAGAGGAGACCTGAACTTAAAACAGAAACTGTATGCAAGTCAATGTCCAAGCATTTGCGCTGGCCTTTCTTTTTGAGCATTTGCGCTGGCCTGATGGCCGGGTGGTGCTTCAAGGAGAGGACCTAAACCTAAAACAAGACTTCATCTACGTCATTGTTTAAGAATTTGCTCCTGTGCACGACTGAGGCATATAGCAGCAGCCCACTGACCTGCTGGGACCATTGAGATGAGAGTGGGCCCTAGTAATTAAATCATCAGAGGTGGAATCTGAATGAAACTAGCTAAGATTCTCAGCTAAAGGACAAAATGTATATGTCTCCTCTCCTCAATTTTTCGAAACTGAACATAAAATTAAATCGCCAACTTATATATTGACACCTGACCTATCTCATTGTGAATAGGTCATACACAATCCATCTTCTCACGGCATGTCAAGTTGGCAAATGCACAAAATATACTCCCTTTGTTCCTAAATATAAGTCTTTTTAGAAGTTCCAATAAGAGACTACACACGAAGCAAATTGAGTGAGTCTACACTTTGAACTACGTCTATATACATCCTATGTAGACCAAAGTAAAATCTCTAGAAAGACTTATATTTAGGAACGGAGGGAGTATAACTTAAAATAATTAAGGTGAAATGGCATGGTCTGGATAAAATTAGCTAAGACCCTGACAAAGCTCATTGCCATACACAAACCCATCTTCATCCACGCATGGCAAGTGTAAATA
Source organism: Triticum dicoccoides (assembly GCF_002162155.2). NCBI lineage: Eukaryota > Viridiplantae > Streptophyta > Magnoliopsida > Poales > Poaceae > Triticum > Triticum dicoccoides. Next base: position 566,067,910 of record NC_041383.1, on the reverse strand, counting down.
ATAAATAAATTTGAATTATTAAGGTGAAAACAGCATGATCTGAATAGAACTTGGACTCCGAGTTCGAAACAACATGTAATATGTTTCTCTTTTCCTGAATTTTGTCCGCTGCAAGCGCATGCTAGTAAAGATGAAAAGAAATCACCGAAATATGTATTGACCCCTAACCATGCTCATACACAAACCCACCTTCTCCCCACATGGCCAGTGTGCACATAACACATTGCTTTTAATAATTAAGATAATGAAATGGCATATGATCTGGATAAAATTAGCAAGACCCTAACCGAGCTCATTTTAATACACAATTCCATCTTCATTGTCATGACAAGTGCGCATAATAATTTGAATTATTAAGGTAAAAATGCCATGATTTGAATAAAACTTGCCAAGAGCCCAAGACCATGAAACAACATATAGTATGTTTCTCTTTTCCTGAAAAAATTCCGCTGGAAGCGTATGCTATTAAAGATAAAAAGAAATCACCAACTTGTGTATTCACCGCTAACCATGTTCATAGTCAACAGTTCATCATACACAAATCCATCTTCTACCCGACATGGGAAGTTGGTAAGTGCACATAATTAACATACCACTTTTAATTACTAAGGTGAAATAGTGATCTGGAGAAAACCTAGTTTTTATTTTATTTTTTGAGATTTGGAGAAAACTGGCTAAGATCATGATCAAGCTCATTATATCGTAGACAAGTCCGTCTTGCCTAAGTCAATGTCTAGGCATTTGCGCTGGCCTGATGGGCTCTGCTCATGTGCACAGGCATGCATATGGCAGCAGCCCACTGACCTGCTGGGGCCATAGAGGTAAGAGCGGGCTCTGGTGATTAAATCGTCACAATGGAATCTTCTACAGCTTGGGCCCTGCTTGGAATGGGTGTAAATCTTTACATCTGTATTTATTTTATAAGTGTAAATTACAGGCCACCTCTTGATTCCTGCCTGGAATGAAAACGCCCGGAGGGGCTCTGTATCCTAAACCGGCCAGAAACGAGTTGAAACGCTAATCCAAACGGGGCCTTGCATTTCTTCAACCGAACGCATATAGTATGGGCTAGAGTGATCTGTCCGTTCTGATCCTTCCCACTACAGTGTAGTCATGGTGCACACAAATATTCGGAATTGAATTATTCGTTTTTTAGATAAAGGCCTCTAGATGAGCCCGTCTACAAAGCCATCAACCAGCCAAAAATTATAACACCCTTACAAACCACAATGGCCAAACTGGTACAACAGGGCTAACTGGAAAGCTAACAAGAAGAACCACTGCAAGCATCTAAGAGCAGGAAAAGCAAAGTGGAGATTGTCGTGGTATTCTCACGGTAGATGTCAAAAGATGGCTAAAAGTGGGGGTAAGCAAGACCACAGTGGAGATCCGGGACGGGATTGGGCAACAACTCACAACGGCTTACCCAGGTTCGGGGCCTCACAGGGAGGTAACACCCCTAATCCTGCATGTCTGATGTATATACGGTGTATATTGTAGTACAGAGTTGCTCCTAGAGCTGTGGTTGATCCCCAGCCGGATGGGCTCCACCTGGACGGACTCCACCCAGCCAGGCTCAACCCGGCCAAGCTCAACCAGACCAGGGCTCCAGTCGGACGGCTCAACCCGGACAGGCTCAACCCGGTCAAGGCTCCAGCCAGACGGCTCAACCCGGCCAGGTTCCAGCCAGCCAGGGGTCACTCCCCTGGCAAAGTTTTAAAATGATGTTTTGTCTCCTTAAGTCTGTTAAGCTTCATGCACTAGCCAGCGCAACCAAAAGTCCAAGCTAATGGAAAGGGCTAGTGCAATCCACATATACTATAACACCCTCTCACGTGTGACGGGGAAGACAAGTCAACACGTGTGGGCGGGAGAGCGACGGCGCGTGAAACTCACGTATGACTCAAGAGGCCTCTACATGGACACAAAGGGGGGCTACCAGCAATTTTTAATAAATTGCCAAAGCCAGGACTTGAACTCAAGATCTTAGCTCCGACACCATGTTAAGCTTCATGCACTAGCCAACGCAACCAAAAGTCCGAACTGATGGAAAGGGCTAGTGCAATCCACATATACTGTAACAGCGCCTACCCATAGATCATCCCCCTGACAGTAGCCTCCGAGCCTCCGGGCGACTTGGAGAGTCGGGCGGAGGGTTTTCGTTGTTGTTGTAGCAGAGGTCGTTGATGACATCCGGCGTGGCTTGCTTCCAGTGGGGGCGCGCCAGCGCATCCGCTGGGTGTAGCCTCCGAGTGACTCGAAGAGTCGGGCAGAGGGTCTTCGCTGTTGTTGGAGCAGACGGTGGCGTTGAGGGTGCCGTTGGCAGCTGGCGGCGGGCCTGCAACCGGCACGTCGTTTTTCCAATGGGGACGCGCAAGTGCATCCATTGGGTGTAGCCTCCGAGCCTCCGGGGTAGTGTTCTTGCTTGTTCTGTGTTTCATGTGCATGCCTAGTATCGTGTTCATAGGCATGCTAGATTGGATTGTGCTTAGTGCTGATGATGTAGAAGGTGTTCTTGGGCATGGTAGATAGATTTTTTGATTGATGTTCATGCCTACTAGTTCATAGGCATGCAAGATTGGTGTGTGCTTAGTGCTCATGATGTACAATATGTTCATGGCCATGGTAGATTGTGTTTGATGTTCACCATTAGTGCTCATGTGCAACAATTAGTTCATGATGCTAGCCATATTGTTGCTGTCTTTGATGTTCCTCCTACTTGTTCATGTGCATGTTATCTAGATTGGTGTGCTATTCATGTTCATGCTTAGGGTTCATGGGCATGCTATCTATATTGATGTTCCTGCTTAGGGTTCTAGTACAAATGTGCATGCTAGGTTTACGTGCATGGTTCATGGTAGGTAGGACCAATGTGTTTGCTACTTTAGGCATTGTAGCATGCTGCCAATGCCCTGTTACTAATCCATGTCATCTTACCTAACAAGGTGATGAAGACGGAGTGGGACAGGGCCGGTGGAGGAGTCCATGTCGTCGCTAGCGCCGAGGCCACCGTGGACTTCATCCCCACGAGCAACTAGCTCAGGAGGGTGTACCTTCCTGGCAGGGTCGCCTTCCTGAGCCAGCCACGTTCAAGGGGACGAGCTCCTAGGACCGGCCACGAGGAGGGGTCCCGAGAGCCGCTTCGCTTACGTGCAAATCATTAATGAGGAGGATCTGGCCATGCTCATCATCCCTCCCAAGTTCCAGGAGGTAATGAGGCAGTGGCTCGTGCTCAAGATCAAGCGTGTCGTCAGGCTGTATGCAAACAAGTGGTGCGAATTCTGAGTGCATGTTCAGACCTTCGAGGGGCGGATGGTGCTTGGCCCGGGCTGGCACTACTTCTGCCGTCGCCACAGGATCGTCCCTAGCGACCTCGCCGTGCTGCGCATCTCCGGCCTAGGCCTCAAAGTGCAAATCTACAACCACGACAGCTCCATCGGGTGCAGGGTTCGTTGCAGCAGGCACAAGTGCATCGGTGACCCTGAAGTTACCTTTTGAAGTAGTTTCCATGAACTCGTAGTTAGTTTGCTACATCGGTGATTAGAGAACTTGGCGTGAACTGTTAATATTTTGTCCAAGGTTAAGCACCATGTGGTGAAGCAGGGGGCATGTGATGCCCCTGCTGGCGTTAAACTTAAGTCTGTTTAGCAGATGTGATGTTTAGTTGATGTTTATCTGCTCTTATCTAGTGTTTAATTGCTTGTTTATCTGCTGTCACCTTGTTTAGCTGCTAGTCTCTGTGCTGTTTTGTAGTGCTCTACCTGTTGTTGTGCCTAATGTGATGGTAAGGCCACCACATTTGAATGGGGTGACCAGAACACAAACGTGCATGCAGCCAAACAGTTGTGGTTTGCATCTGCTCACCCCTTAAGCACAAATGCAGGCAACCAAACAGCCTGGCCTAAAGTGGCCACCGATGCAATGCAACCAAACAACATGCAGATGTTGGTTTGTTGCCTGTTTTTGCTCAACCAGGCTCTAGTGAGATGTGGCTGAAATACAGGCACTATTCACTGGAGGCAACCAAACACGCCCCAAAACTCACACTGCCTGCCTAACCCCATCTAAATCAATATATACAAAAGCTGCCAAGGCAACGGAAAAAAGCTGCCATGGCCGCAAAACAGAAATGAGCGCCATGGCAGCGGAAGGGGCGCGTTGTGACTAGCGACAATGGCTAAAGGTGGGCCTAAAGGGGTTGTCCGTGTAACCCTGGCTTGTGGACCCTGGAGTAGCTAGGATAGGAGTGTGTGTGTGGCTTCCATGTATCCACAAGGCCATGTGCGGCAAAATTCCAGAGAAAAAAAGACAATCTTATCAACTGCAATGCCCAAGAAACATCACCAATCCAGCGTTCTATCCGAAAGAATTGACGCAGGTGGACCAAGAAAAGTGGAAGATTTTTTCAAGTATCAGGCTGCCAATGGTGCTGGTGGTTCTTGGTGATGTATGGAAGGACGAAGAAGGGCTTGCGACCATCAGGGAAGTCAAGACTAAGGGCAAATCGTAGGGTTCATGCTGGTGGTGGAATTGGATCTCAGAGAAATAGATATGGAGAGCAAAGGTGGGCAAGATTTAGGACACAGGTGGAGAGGAAATGAAGCCGCCGAAATCATAGGATGCTATGGAGAAACATGACTAGAGAAGGATCAAGAAGAGTTGCAGCTGCTAGGGAAGTCTATCAGGACAGATACAATGGGAAGACCGAGACGGAACAACAAAATGCAGCAGTCTACTAGATCATGATTGTGCATGTTGCCACACGGGTCCATTTTTACAATGGAACGGTCGGATTTTGTGTCAACATATTGACACGAAACATGGAAGTCAAGCTTACAACAATAACATCAGCAACAACAAAGTCTTTCAGTCCCAAACAAGTTGGGGTAGGCTAGAGTTGAAACCAATAAGATGTATATAAAACCAAGTCATGGTCCTGGCACGTGGATAGCTAACTTCCATGCACCCCTCTCCATAGCTAAGTCTTTCGTGATATTCCAGCCCTTTAGGTCTCTCTTTACGCTCTCCTGCCATGTCAAGTTTGGTCCACCTCGACCTTCCTTTACATTATCAGCGCGCCTTAACTGCCTGCTATGCACTGGTGCTTCTAGAGGTCTACGATGAACATGCCCAAACCATCTCAAACAATTTGGACAAGCTTCTCTTCAATGGACGCCACCCCAACTCTCACGTATATCATCATTCCGGATCCAACCATTTCTTGTGTGCCTACACATCCATCTCAACATGCGCATCTCTGCTACACCTAATTGTTGGACATGTCGCCTTTTAGTTGGCCAACATTCAACGCCATACAACATCGCAGGTCGAATCGCCGTCCTATAGAACCTGCCATTTAGCTTGTGTAGAACTCTCTTATCACAGACAATGCCAAAAGCTTAGCACCACTTCATCCATTCAGCTTTGATTCTATGGGTCACATCTTCATCAATATCACCATCCTTGTGCAGCATCGACCCCAAATAACGAAAGGTGTCCTTATGAGGTATCACCTGTCCATCAAGGCTAACTTCGGTCTTGTTTGTTTCAGCTTCGCTTGGATTTTAGTTACTTGTGGATTCGCTTCAGTGGCGAAACTAATTTGCCGAAGCTGGGAATCAGCTTCGCCACCGAAGTACACTTTGAGGTGCTTCAGAAAATTGCACTAAAAGTGGCCCAAATCCAGATTCAGCTTCACTGGCCAAGCTGATTCCAAATAGTTGTTTGTTTCAAATTCTAGGTTTGGCTTCACTGGCAAAGCTCCCAGAATCCGAAACAAACAGGACTTTCCTCCTCCTCGCGCCTACTAGTACTGAAAATCGCACCTCATGTACTCACTCTTACTTCTACTAAGCCTAAAACCTCTCGATTCTGAAGTCTGTCTCCACAGCTCCAGCTTCTTATTCTTTCCCTAATAATAAAGTGAATATTGCTTATGCCCGCTCACCATCATTAAAAGTGCCCCAAAAAATGATAATATTTACCCCCACTGCCCGTAAGTAAAAGAAAAAACTATCGTCGCTTGCTATATTCACCCCGTGATCCTCCCGATCGATCCGGGCGGGTCAACGAGCGGGGCGATAGGCGGCTCTCTCGCGCGATCCGATCGAGTGACATCCGCAAAGAGCGGCGGCGGCCCTCGGGCTAGACGCGTGGAACGACGGCGGCATCCGGATCCAGGCGAGCGGTTTTGGGGTTCTCCGAGGCGGCGCCATGGTTGCTCCGGCGACTGGGACGCGACGCTCCCCTTCTGGTGCGGCGCATGAGGGAAGGAGGAGGAGGTCGACACAAGCCTCATCGGCGGTGCCCTGTACACCTTCTCGCTCACCCCGGCACCTTCTCGCTCACCACCGTCAAGTGCAACTTCAGGACCACTACCGCTCCTGCGGCGAGCAGCGCGTCGTAGTCATCCTCGACGCCATCAGCTCTGTACAAGGCACCAATCGGCATCTTCAACGGCCACAAGTTCGCCTACTATGCATCCGTCGCCTCCGCCAGCGTTGTTTGCTTGCTCGGTGCGATGACATGGATGTCCGGCGCCTCGGCCAGCGGCGACCACGCCCATGGTGGCCGCTAAGCTACCAAGCACACAGCTTGATTGATCTACAGGAACTAGCGGCACTTGCGTATCTCGCCGGATAGTCCCATCCATGAAGCTAGCTTGGGACTCTGATCGATCCGGTCAATACTTGCGACGAGATCTAAGCAACATTGTGCTCACCTTGGTGATGTTGGGCACGCTAGCAAGGTCGCTGGCACGGTCACCAGGGACTCCATCTTCATCTCCAAAGAACTCCGACTTCAGTGACCTCCTTGCTGCCGTTTGCTTTTGCCGCTCCCCTGCATCGACAACTTTCAGTTGGCTGATTACCGATGCGATTCTTCTGAAAACTCTGCAGGAACAGAGTAGCATAGTGGAGCTAGCAGCGACAAGCAGCAACAACAGGGACAAGCTCAGGAGGAAAATCGGACCTCCTTTTGTTGAAGAACGTTGATATACAGACGACACCCCCGGGATGATTTCAAGACGACACAGCATATCCACTGTCCATTGGAAAGGCAAAACAGCACAACACTGTTGGATAAGCCATCGTCCTAGAATTGTAAGAGCAATTGTCGTGTGTGAAGTAATTTCGTTTGTTGAATACAGAGCAAACTAGAGAACAGACAAAAATACAAAGCAAAGCTTCACCTAAGTGCATGAATTCTTTAATAAGTACGGTTGCTGCAATGAATTAACGACCTAGGAGTTGTTTGGTTACATGAGGTAATTCATTATTCATGTTTGTGTTACATGAGGTAATTCATTATTCATGTTTGTTCACAGTTCTTTAATTTTCACTATTTTGGATCCCGTATTATGCACAATATAATTTGTAAAAAAATTATCTTTGCAAATAAGGGAAATAATGATCCAAAATTGGAGAAGATGGTGGAAACCAAATGTTTGTGTGATTTGATATGATGTAGTAATTATCTTTTACTACCTACATCTTTTAAAGTGTCTAGATCATGTTTTCGTCAGCTCCGACATCTTCAAGAACTTTGTCATACCCTATTATTTTGAATGTAGTATGTATCCACATCAATTGAATTCGGTTCAATTCAATTTGGCAAAATTTTGTATATTTGATGCATTATTAACCATAGCAACGCACGAGCACTTTTGCTAGTAACAAACAAAAAAAGATACCCAGTGCTAAAAGCTCTCACAATTAGCCCAGGACCTCCAGGCTACAAGTGGAGAGAGACTCTACCAAAAGGGAATTTTTAGACAGCATTGCTCTTGCATAATAATTCTGCAAGAAAGCTGGTTCAAACTCAGGACCTCCAAGCCACAAGTGGAGAGACTCTACCAAAAGAAGTAAAGCTTGCATAAACTTGCTCAATAGTCCGTAATCGATGAGTGGAATTGTAGAAAACAATTATTTAATTAGACTAAACAGTAGAAATAGTCGAGAAATGGTGTCTCAAATTGCAGTGCATTGATGAGGTAGATGGAAAACAGGGTACATTCGTTCAGAATTAGATATAGGATAAAAAAATCAAATTATTAGAAATTACACCGTCAAAATCATCGTTGGGCATAGTATATTGCACAAAAGCAATGGAGCAAAGTCGTTTGTGTGCTGTTTGTTGGTACAAAAAAATTAGACATTAGATTTTTTTCCCTCTGTGCATACATAGACATATCGTGTCAGCCGATGGTTTCATGTGATGATTATACACTACAACATATTGGGAGCAGTTTACTCAAAGTTTCATATGTAGAGAAACACAATCAAGCAGGCCGTGTTCATATTTGAAGTTGCTGGAAGACACAATCACACAACTTAGGATGGTACTAAAAGTAGAAGAATTTACATAGCTAGTACCATCCGAAATAACCAATGTATAATTATATAGTAATATGTAATAGGTTTGCTTACACAATGTGAAGTGAGCCTTGTTTAACAGCGAAAGAGGGGGTTGACAATTTTGATACCAACCATGCTAAGTGCAGGCATATCTTTGCTTCCTTATTTCCCAACAAAATAGCATCCTTGTCAATGCATAGAATGAAGAAAACCTCAATTTTGACCCCAAAAAATGTTTTTAAAACTGCTATCTCTAACTACTCCAGTCATTTGTTGGAATACTTCAAGAATTTAAGACATCAACATGTGTTCTGAGATCAAATTGTATGCATAAGTGCCACTGAAAAAAAATGCGCGCTATAGCGCCGCTAATAGCATATTTTCAGGGCCGGCGCTATTTTCTATAGCGTGCTATTTTTCTCATTGATAAGTGCTCACAACAACATAAGAACATGTGTATATGTGCACAGATATGAACAAAAGTCTGAAACAAGAGCATACATGATCAAGTAGAGGAGATATGTCAACAACATCTGCGGATTAAACCCTGTCTCCGGGCTGCCGTAGATAAGGGGAATAATTGTTGAAATAATCAAGTTGCTTTTCCTATCAAAATATTCACAGATAGTAAGAACAAGAAGCAACAAAAGTCAAGATAAGAGGCTATCTCCTGCAGCATGCCAGATAGGTTAAGCTGTCAGGATAAAAGTTCAGAAGCTAGGACGTAAGTAGCGAGGTCATCAGCTACTAGGTCGGTTTTGAATATGTCCTATAAAAGGACCTTCTGATCCAAGTAATAGAGCATTCAGCTACTAGTTGTAGTGTGCGCGAGCCACTCCAGTTCAACTGTGTGCAACTGTGTTCATAGCCGTATAGCAGCTGCAGTTTACTTAGTCTAGTAGTTTAGGCTATCAACATCAACAGGTTGCTCCATGCCATATGCGTTGATCAAGGTCAATGACCTCAAAATCTTCCGAGGAGAGATCGTATGGAACAATCAGTCACAAAATCACCTGGCAGCCCAGGTACAAAATAGGTGAGTTTGCATCATACCGGAGAAATTTCTCAGCAGGAGCAGATTAATTAATTTTCTGATGAGAACACAAGCTCGACCCTGGCAGCCCAGGCAGGCTACGATCTTTCCTCCCCCAACCTCCGTCCAAAACCTGCAACATCATCAGATCATCTCCTCGGATTAGCCTATTCCTAATCGATTGAAGCAACCATAAAACAGAGCAAAATTATCAGGAGAAACCTCGTCATCGAATTGAGCGCACGCGGGATGGGATCAGATGCAACATGCCGCATAAATTAGTGGAGAAACCTCGCGATTAGTAGTCGAACAACTCCTTCGTTGCTCCACGGTTCATGCGTGAATAGAGGAGGGCGTAGAAGTGCTGCACATAGGGAAGGTGAGAGGAGGAAGAAGGCTTGAGATGGGGGAGAACTGAAACGCGTTGCCTTTGTCACCTGAGACCTCGGGACTTCTGGGAAAGCGGAGATGATGCCGGGGAAGTAGTACAAGCCCTAGCCGAGCGCGTCAGACTCGATCCCGTAGCAGGTTCGGAGCGCGCGCATTGCGTCGAGGTCGGAGAGCACTCAATCGAGGGTCGCACAGGAGATCAGATGATCTCCCATCTCCGTGGGGTCGCCGTGGCATCAGGCCCTCACGCACCACCGCCGGTGAAGCCGCCCTTTGCTCTCCATCTCCATCGCTGCTGCTGCCGGGAGAGGGGAAGTGGGGAAAGGGGGCGTCTTCAGCGTTTGGCGCTTCAGCGCCCGTTTGCAAACGGGTTCCTGAAGGGCGCGTCTTGATGGGCTCGGCCCATCAAATTGCAAGAGTACGGTGATTCGAACCTGCCACCCTTCGGTTGCCAACACTGCATCCAAACCACCAGGCCATAAATGCGGTTGTGATCTCAACTCGTTTTTCAGGATATTATTTCTTTCTTCAGTTCGGTTTTCCTCATCCTTTTTTATTTTCTTTAATGCGTGGTTATTGTAAAATTCGTGAACCTATTTTCAAAATGGATGATTTTTGCTCAAATTTGATGAACGTTTTTTCAAATTTGATGAATGTTTATCTGATGATTTTTTCTTAAAATTTCATGAATTTTTTTAAATTCGATGAACGTTTCAAAATTGATGAACTATTTTTCAAGTTCAATGAACTCTTTGTCAATTTGATAAAATTTCTTTAAATAATTGATGAACCTTTTTTCAAATTCATGAATTTTTTTCTGGAATTATTGAACTTTTTCCAATTTCCATGAACATTTTTGTATTTCGTGAACTTTTTCAAATCCATGAACTTTTTTTAGACTCGTGAACTTTTTTCAAACTCATGAACATTTTTTGAATTTGATGAACATTTGGCGCTTCAGCGCCCGTTTGCAAACGGGCGCCTAAAGGGCGCGTCTTGATGGGCTCGGCCCATCAAATTGCAAGAGTACGGTGATTCGAACCTGCCACCCTTCAGTTGCCAACACTGCGTCCAAACCACCAGGCCATAAATGCGGTTGTGATCTCAACTCGTTTTTCAGGATATTATTTCTTTCTTCAGTTCGGTTTTCCTCATCCTTTTTTATTTTCTTTAATGCGTGGTTATTGTAAAATTCGTGAACCTATTTTCAAAATGGATGATTTTTGCTCAAATTTGATGAACGTTTTTTCAAATTTGATGAACGTTTATCTGATGATTTTTTCTTAAAATTTCATGAACTTTTTTAAATTCGATGAACGTTTCAAAATTGATGAACTATTTTTCAAGTTCAATGAACTCTTTGTCAATTTGATAAAATTTCTTTAAATAATTGATGAACCTTTTTTCAAATTCATGAATTTTTTTCTGGAATTATTGAACTTTTTCCAATTTCCATGAACATTTTTGTATTTCGTGAACTTTTTCAAATCCATGAACTTTTTTTAGACTCGTGAACTTTTTTCAAACTCATGAACATTTTTTGAATTTGATGAACATTTGGCGCTTCACCGCCCGTTTGCAAACGGGCGCCTAAAGGGCGCGTCTTGATGGGCTCGGCCCATCAAATTGCAAGAGTACGGTGATTCGAACCTGCCACCCTTCGGTTGCCAACACTGCATCCAAACCACCAGGCCATAAATGCGGTTGTGATCTCAACTCGTTTTTCAGGATATTATTTCTTTCTTCAGTTCGGTTTTCCTCATCCTTTTTTATTTTCTTTAATGCGTGGTTATTGTAAAATTCGTGAACCTATTTTCAAAATGGATGATTTTTGCTCAAATTTGATGAACGTTTATCTGATGATTTTTTCTTAAAATTTCATGAACTTTTTTAAATTCGATGAACGTTTCAAAATTGATGAACTATTTTTCAAGTTCAATGAACTCTTTGTCAATTTGATAAAATTTCTTTAAATAATTGATGAACCTTTTTTCAAATTCATGAATTTTTTTCTGGAATTATTGAACTTTTTCCAATTTCCATGAACATTTTTGTATTTCGTGAACTTTTTCAAATCCATGAACTTTTTTTAGACTCGTGAACTTTTTTCAAACTCATGAACATTTTTTGAATTTGATGAACATTTGGCGCTTCAGCGCCCGTTTGCAAACGGGCGCCTAAAGGGCGCGTCTTGATGGGCCCGGCCCATCAAATTGCAAGAGTACGGTGATTCGAACCTGCCACCCTTCAGTTGCCAACACTGCGTCCAAACCACCAGGCCATAAATGCGGTTGTGATCTCAACTCGTTTTTCAGGATATTATTTCTTTCTTCAGTTCGGTTTTCCTCATCCTTTTTTATTTTCTTTAATGCGTGGTTATTGTAAAATTCGTGAACCTATTTTCAAAATGGATGATTTTTGCTCAAATTTGATGAACGTTTTTTCAAATTTGATGAACGTTTATCTGATGATTTTTTCTTAAAATTTCATGAACTTTTTAAAATTCGATGAACGTTTCAAAATTGATGAACTATTTTTCAAGTTCAATGAACTCTTTGTCAATTTGATAAAATTTCTTTAAATAATTGATGAACCTTTTTTCAAATTCATGAATTTTTTTTCTGGAATTATTGAACTTTTTCCAATTTCCATGAACATTTTTGTATTTCGTGAACTTTTTCAAATCCATGAACTTTTTTTAGACTCGTGAACTTTTCTCAAACTCATGAACATTTTTTGAATTTGATGAACATTTGGCGCTTCAGCGCCCGTTTGCAAACGGGCGCCTAAAGGGCGCGTCTTGATGGGCTCGGCCCATCAAATTGCAAGAGTACGGTGATTCGAACCTGCCACCCTTCAGTTGCCAACACTGCGTCCAAACCACCAGGCCATAAATGCGGTTGTGATCTCAACTCGTTTTTCAGGATATTATTTCTTTCTTCAGTTCGGTTTTCCTCATCCTTTTTTATTTTCTTTAATGCGTGGTTATTGTAAAATTCGTGAACCTATTTTCAAAATGGATGATTTTTGCTCAAATTTGATGAACGTTTATCTGATGATTTTTTCTTAAAATTTCATGAACTTTTTTAAATTCGATGAACGTTTCAAAATTGATGAACTATTTTTCAAGTTCAATGAACTCTTTGTCAATTTGATAAAATTTCTTTAAATAATTGATGAACCTTTTTTCAAATTCATGAATTTTTTTCTGGAATTATTGAACTTTTCCAATTTCCATGAACATTTTTGTATTTCGTGAACTTTTTCAAATCCATGAACTTTTTTTAGACTCGTGAACTTTTTTCAAACTCATGAACATTTTTTGAATTTGATGAACATTTGGCGCTTCACCGCCCGTTTGCAAACGGGCGCCTAAAGGGCGCGTCTTGATGGGCTCGGCCCATCAAATTGCAAGAGTACGGTGATTCGAACCTTCCACCCTTCAGTTGCCAACACTGCGTCCAAACCACCAGGCCATAAATGCGGTTGTGATCTCAACTCGTTTTTCAGGATATTATTTCTTTCTTCAGTTCGGTTTTCCTCATCCTTTTTTATTTTCTTTAATGCGTGGTTATTGTAAAATTCGTGAACCTATTTTCAAAATGGATGATTTTTGCTCAAATTTGATGAACGTTTTTTCAAATTTGATGAACGTTTATCTGATGATTTTTTCTTAAAATTTCATGAACTTTTTTAAATTCGATGAACGTTTCAAAATTGATGAACTATTTTTCAAGTTCAATGAACTCTTTGTCAATTTGATAAAATTTCTTTAAATAATTGATGAACCTTTTTTCAAATTCATGAATTTTTTTCTGGAATTATTGAACTTTTTCCAATTTCCATGAACATTTTTGTATTTTGTGAACTTTTTCAAATCCATGAACTTTTTTTAGACTCGTGAACTTTTCTCAAACTCATGAACATTTTTTGAATTTGATGAACATTTGGCGCTTCAGCGCCCGTTTGCAAACGGGCGCCTAAAGGGCGCGTCTTGATGGGCTCGGCCCATCAAATTGCAAGAGTACGGTGATTCGAACCTGCCACCCTTCAGTTGCCAACACTGCGTCCAAACCACCAGGCCATAAATGCGGTTGTGATCTCAACTCGTTTTTCAGGATATTATTTCTTTCTTCAGTTCGGTTTTCCTCATCCTTTTTTATTTTCTTTAATGCGTGGTTATTGTAAAATTCGTGAACCTATTTTCAAAATGGATGATTTTTGCTCAAATTTGATGAACGTTTATCTGATGATTTTTTCTTAAAATTTCATGAACTTTTTTAAATTCGATGAACGTTTCAAAATTGATGAACTATTTTTCAAGTTCAATGAACTCTTTGTCAATTTGATAAAATTTCTTTAAATAATTGATGAACCTTTTTTCAAATTCATGAATTTTTTTCTGGAATTATTGAACTTTTTCCAATTTCCATGAACATTTTTGTATTTCGTGAACTTTTTCAAATCCATGAACTTTTTCTAGACTCGTGAACTTTTTTCAAACTCATGAACATTTTTTGAATTTGATGAACATTTGGCGCTTCAGCGCCCGTTTGCAAACGGGCGCCTAAAGGACGCGTCTTGATGGGCTCGGCCCATCAAATTGCAAGAGTACGGTGATTCGAACCTGCCACCCTTCGGTTGCCAACACTGCGTCCAAACCACCAGGCCATAAATGCGGTTGTGATCTCAACTCGTTTTTCAGCATATTATTTCTTTCTTCAGTTCGGTTTTCCTCATCCTTTTTTATTTTCTTTAATGCGTGGTTATTGTAAAATTCGTGAACCTATTTTCAAAATGGATGATTTTTGCTCCAATTTGATGAACGTTTTTTCAAATTTGATGAACGTTTATCTGATGATTTTTTCTTAAAATTTCATGAACTTTTTTAAATTCGATGAACGTTTCAAAATTGATGAACTATTTTTCAAGTTCAATGAACTCTTTGTCAATTTGATCAAATTTCTTTAAATAATTGATGAACCTTTTTTCAAATTCATGAATTTTTTTCTGGAATTATTGAACTTTTTCCAATTTCCATGAACATTTTTGTATTTCGTGAACTTTTTCAAATCCACGAACTTCTTTTAGACTCGTGAACTTTTTTCAAACTCATGAACATTTTTTGAATTTGATGAATATTTGGCGCTTCAGCGCCCGTTTGCAAACGGGCGCCTAAAGGGCGTGTCTTGATGGGCTCGGCCCATCAAATTGCAAGAGTACGGTGATTCGAACCTGCCACCCTTCGGTTGCCAACACTGCGTCCAAACCACCAGGCCATAAATGCGGTTGTGATCTCAACTCGTTTTTCAGGATATTATTTCTTTCTTCAGTTCGGTTTTCCTCATCCTTTTTTATTTTCTTTAATGCGTGGTTATTGTAAAATTCGTGAACCTATTTTCAAAATGGATGATTTTTTCTCGAATTTGATAAACGTTTTTCAAATTTGATGAACGTTTATCTGATGATTTTTTCTTAAAATTTCATGATCTTTTTTAAATTCGATGAACGTTTCGAAATTGATGAACTATTTTTCAAATTCAATGAACTCTTTGTCAATTTGATAATATTTCTTTAAAGAATTGATGAACCTTTTTTCAAATTCATGATTTTTTTCTGAAATTATTGAACTTTTTCCAATTTCCATGAACATTTTTGTATTTCATGAAGTTTTTCAAATCCATGAACTTTTTTAGACTCGTGAACTTTTTTCAAACTCATGAACTTTTCTTAAATTAATGATCTTTTTCTAAATTTCATGAAATGTTTTCAATATTCGTGATTTTTTTTAATACGTGAGCCTTTTCTTTTCTGAAAAAATTTGAAAACATTTTTAAAATTTGTGAACTTTCTTATTTGGAACCGCTCACCCACTAGTCCTTAAGAATTCTCGAGGTACTACTGGTTAGTAGTAACAGCAAAAATGCTACACCTACAAAAAATACTACGTAATCTTACATAAAAACGTTATCTCCTTCCCTAATCCTAACCAATCCCCCCCTGATTTTCAGGGCGTGGGGGTGTGCTATCCAACTAAACAAAGCCATGTCACCCTTTACGTAACTCTTCGTTAAAAACTTTCGTAAGTGTAGCAAAGCTCGTAGTAACAGGTAGCCGTATTGGTTTGCCCAGCAGGTGTACTATGCCTGTGGCATGAGTTCGATTCGTACGAGCAGCAACTTTCTTTTAGGATTTTTGCTTTTGGCTGGCGTTGCGCGTTAGTGGACGGCCCAACAGGGCGCCGCAGCGAGTGCCAAATGGGTTAGGCGGCGCTGAAGGCGCTGTATAGGAGCTCCCAAAGTGGGGAGGCAAAGGGGCCAGCTCCCGGCGCTCTATTGGGCCAGACCATGAGGTGGCGGGACGCCCTTCTTTTTTCATTTGCTTTTTTTACAACAATTTGGGAATAAAAAATGAAATGAAAAGTGAATTTTGAAAATGTTCCCGAAATCATAAATTTTCTTGGATTTTGAAACACGCCATCATCTGAAAAATGATAGCATATTGAAAAAGTACATGAATTTTTAACGAAAAATTGCGAATTCAACAAATGTTCATGAATTTCTTTAAAAAATATACAAAAAATGATCATTAATTAAAAAACTTCATCAATTCAAAATATTCATGCATTTCAAGAAAATGTCTGTCGAACAAAAAAAGTTCACAAAGTTTGAAAATTGTTCACAAATTCGGATAAACTCAATTTCTAAAAAAAATGAACACATATTAATTGTATGGAATTTTCTGATTTTTGGACTAACAAAATTTTAATTTTCATGAAATTTTTTTGTATTTTGATGAACATTTTTTATGGTTGATGAACAAAAATTAAGTTCATTTTACAGTTTTTATAATCTGATAAATAAATTTTGAATTCGAGAATAATTTTGAATTCAACAAAGATTTTTGGAAAGTTCATGAACATTTTTTGAATTTGATGAACATAGTTTGATTCAATGAAGAAATTACTGAATTGGATGAACAAAATTTGAATTTTTAAAAATGTTCCCAATTTGATAAAAATGATCAAATTTCAAAAACTGTTCACCGGTTTGAAAAAATTCCCAGATTTCAAAAAATGTTTTATGAATGTAGAATCAAAAATATTAAAAGGGAAAATGAAAGAAAAAGGAAAACGAAAGAAAAAGGGAAATGAAAAAAGAAAGAAAGTAAGTAATTTA
>NC_041383.1:566030273-566050761 GCF_002162155.2 Triticum dicoccoides | reverse complement strand
CGATAAAGAGATAGGTGAATGTGCTCGAGAGGGGCAAACCTACAATGGATCAAAGCTACATCGGCTTTGGATGAGCCCAATCAAATTATCCCCTTTCCATGGGTAGGTCCAAAATAGTCGTTTCTTTGGTAAGGATGATGACTAGAGGGTGCGCTGCAAGGATTCGAACCGGCGACCTACTGGTCAAAGGGCACGCCGCACTAACCACCAGACCACATTCACCTTATGTGCTTAGATACATTTCTTCTCTCTTTTCCTTCTTATGCGTTTTCTCTTTTTTCTATTTCAATTTTAAATTTTTTGTTCTTAATTTTTATTTGGATCAATTTTGTTCTTTTTCTTTTTCCATTTCGTGAATTTTCTTTGTTTTTTTTGAACATTTTTTAATTCATGGACTTCTTTCAAATTCGATGAACTGTTTTTCAAAAGCTGATGATTTTTTTTACAAAAATTGATGATTTTGTTTCAAATTCGATGAAAATTTTCAAATTGATGGACTCTTTTTTAAAAAAATTCTGTGATTTTTTTCAAAATTGATGATATTTTTTCAAAAATTGATGAACTTTTTTGGAAAACTTCATCAAAATTGCAAAAGTTCATCGAATTTGAAAAAAAATCATCGATCTCGTCAAATTTGCAAAAAGTTCAGCGATTTGAACAAATGTTCATCGATTTTGAAATAAAGTTCATTGATTTCTTAAAAAAATCATGGATTTAAGAAAAAGAACAAGAAAAATAAAAAAATTCCGCGAACTAAAGAGAATAAAAAGAGAGAAGGAAGTATGTTGACACATTAGATCGGGGGTGGCCTAGTGGTTACAATCGTACGCTTTGACTCGAGAAGTCACGAGTTCGAATTGTTGGAATTTCGTAATTTCATTTGTTATTTGGTTCGGTGCATGCGGATGATGGTGTACGAGTTTTTAATAATGTGTTGTTTTGGTGGGCTTTTTTCTCGGTGCAATTCAGTGTTATCTGCTAATCAGCTCATACATGTGAGGTGTTTCTTATGTTGGTGGCTGCATGTATTATATTTTTGCTACAGTGTCACACATTTAAGCTTTTTCCAGGTGGCAAGAGGATACACCGGACTGATATGTTTTTATGCTGGTTGCTGGAGATTAATTTTAGAAATCCTTGCTCAAGTCAATATCGTGAATCAAATCCAAAATTGTTTACCTTAATTGAATGTCAGAGCTCGTTGAGAAGTCATTGACCCAGTCAAAATTGTAAACCAAATCCAAATGTAGCACCTTAATTGAGTGGACAGGCTCTAAAACTAGGGAGCATAGTGTATTAGATGATGATAGCTAAATTGGGAAGGTTTTGTTTTCTTAGGTTATACCTATTGTTGAGACCTACCAAAATGCTCTTTAGGCCTACAAAAAATCAAAATGCTCTCGAGTGTGATTGGATTTATTAAGGTTATTTTCCGAGCCACTGCGTTGATCCGTATGTGGTCGCTATTCACTCAGACGGAGGCCAGAAAGCGTTTGGTTACTGGATCTACCCGGTGGGAGATGGTAGCTCGGGCTATATTCAACCGGTTTGGATGGCGGTCATGTAATAGGATAGGCAATTAGTTTTCCTATCTATCTTTTGCCTACCGGTTGTGGCTTTTCTTTTTCGCTCTTCATGAGCCTTTTTGTGGTTCGTTTGCTTAAGACTACATGATCTTTGTTGAACTTATTTGCTTGTTGTCTTGTTCCTCCATGTCTCGCAATCCTCCCCATCCTGCCCTCGACAGCTCGTTGTCCTGCACTGGTCGAATCGATGTCTCCCGCCACCTGCGGATGGTGTCGCTACAATGCCACCTTGCCGCACCATCAGCCCATCGTCATCCTAGCCTTTCCTTTAGTCCCCATCTCTCATGTCAATGTACTACCTCCACACCCTATCTCCTTCAAGTTGTTTCCGTGCCCCCACATGTGTCGCCGCCACATCGTCGTCGACTCAGGCTCGGTACTTCGCTCCACCTCGCCCTCACCGCCTTAGCTCCCTTACTAGGCCAAGTCCAAGACGATACATAGTGCGTGTGGGCGTACATGGTCGTGCGGAATAGGGTTTGCTCACTCAATAGAAGGGTGTGCCAGAGACCTCCTATTTGATGTTCTCTATGTCAAATAGCAGGGTTGACGCATGGAGCGTTCCTTGTGGGGTGGCCCACTTATGTGTTGCATGCAGCGCCCCCTCTAACAGTTTTCTTCCTCCTTGTGTTTTTCCTTCGGGTTTTTCAACCGGTCTCCTGTACAAAGAAAAACAGTACAGGTTCTAAAAAACCATAATATTGAAATATTTTAAAAATATTTAGACACTGGAAACAAATTACAAGCTTACAATTGTTCACCAATTTTAAAAATATTCGTGAGATTTCACTAATTTTAAAAAATATTGAGGAATTAAAAATGTTTCTTGTTTTAGAAATTCTTTGTACAGTCCAAAAATTGTACACAAATTTGAAAAAATATATCAAAGGTTAAAAATAAAATATTAAAAAACCCGGGAAAAACACATAAAACAATTAGAGGGAAACAAACAAGGAAAAACAGGTGTTGTGTGTCATTCCTCGACATTCAGTCGTAGTGAGCGTTAAACAGGGAATATGGTGATGCTATACGTCCTTTTTTTTTCGAGAATTTGCTATACATCGCTTATAGCGACCCCGAGTGTGGCATTGCCTGCAGTTCTTCGTAAATGGGCTAGACCCAGCATGGGCGGTTTTATTATCAATATTCCCTTCTGGCCTTGCAAAATTTTTTTAGCCTTTCTCTGATTTTAGAAATGTTCTCAATTTTTCTTAGTTAGACTAATTTTGTAAAAAAATGTTCAATGCGTATTTAATAATTAATACTAGAAAAATGTGAGTCATTTGTAAAAAAATATCGGTCATATATTTAAAAATTCATGTATCATATTTATAAAGAATATCTATATTATTAATAAGATTTCATGTATCTATAAAAAATCTTATTTAGTATTTAGTTCTTAAGTGTATTTGAAAAATGTTCAACATATATGTAAAAAATGATCAAATATTTATAAAATATGTTCATGTAATTTTAAAAATTGTTTCAAAAAAATTCAACGTGTATCTGTAAACATGTACAAATTATTTGAATAAGAACTTACGTGAAAGTGAGACACAAGTGAACTATTCTTGGCTCTGATGGAAGGATGCAAGCGGGGAAATCCACGACATATATTTACAAGTACAGTGTGTCATTGACCGGCATCTCATCCATCGCTGGTAGTGTGTCATTAACAGGAGGAAGGCTTCCTCCTTAGTCTAGACTGCGATTTGTTTCTTCGTTGTCGTCACTCATATGAACATCATTTACTTTAATAGGGCTCTGTGTAGTGTCCTCCATGTTATCTCTTTTTTCCTCCTAAACACATTATTTCTCTTCGAGTGGAGCCGCTAGTCCAAGTATTTTGCGCCCACGCCTCCGGTATGTATCGTGTCTTGCATCCTCGAGCATATCCAAACATTGTACCTCGACGGCTCGACCATGGTTTGGGTTACCACCACGCGGACACCAGGTATTCCGATCAGCATGCATCTAGTCTAAAAGCAACTCTAGCAATGTCACCATAATGACCAAATCACCCTAATAGCCACCAATACAAAGATTATATCAAAAGAGGCACTCTAGCAGGGTCACCATATCATCCCATGTTAGTGTAATTTATGGAATGCCTTTCATATCTGGCCTCTTAGTCTCATGTTTGGAGTTTCAGGGGTGCCTTTTGGAGCCCACTTTATATGATAGTTGTGTGTGGTGGGACTGGAACTTCACGCTCCCTCCTCACATAGGATGTCGGGGAAGTTAGGGAAAAAGAATGTCCCATTGACAAATGGGTCTCACAATATGGAGGCAATTAAATATGAAGACTCTGACTTTGCACTTTTCCTTGATGGCCTCCAAAATGTATATGGAGCACGTTCCATATGCATATAGAGGCTGCCAATACGTCAACTCTGCTAGAGTTGCTCTAAGGGACTTCTCCGTGTGTTCACTAGTTGCAAAATCAGTGTGCATATGCCCAAGCAGCACACACACTCTACAAAAATGATGTTTTTTCTCACATTTAACTTTATAATAATCTCACTGGCCCCATCGAGTGATGGTACTACCTAAGTCAATGGCACATTAACATCAAGCTTGAATCTAAGTTGTATGAATTTTCTGATTCCTGTAGCTTAGTTTTGATGGTGTCAACTTCCCCCATGTATTTTGCAAGACTTTTAACAAGAGACTGTGTTCTGTATCTGCACCCACACAATGAATTTGTCCAACTTGATCGACCCTGGCAGAGCCAGTCCATCATAGGATGTGATGATGACAATGAAGTCATGGAACAACCATGGACTACCTTCCGAAACATTTAGCCAATCTGCCAAGCGATGACACTGGACCCTGAATAGGTTTTCTTCCAGGCCCTCCACTTGATCGTTTGTGCCGGACTCCTTCAATGTCAACGTTCCTGCATAGAATCGACGGTGTGAAGTGATTTCAGATATGAACCCTAACAAGAGATATCCACTTAACCCCTTCCTTTGGCACATCCTTTTTGTCCTCAAATACTACATCGTCAAATTCCTCATCTCCAATTCCCATAATTTCCAACATCTCATTGATGTCATCATGGACGAAGCAGGATTCTGGCCCAGGGGGGTGGGGGTGCAGAGATGCTAGTAGCATAGGTTGATGAAGCGAAGTCTTAATCAAAGGAACACAACAAGCATGGGGCTTTCAACAATTTATTGGCACACAGAGCAAATGCAAAGAGCAATTCTAGTGTTAATGAAGTAAACCTTTCTACTTCTAAAGAGGATAAATGATGCAAAACCTTGTATCACAGGTCACAAATAGGAGTATTCCCTAATTACAATTCTATGTATGTTGTTTCCGCAGTTCTAGTTTTGTAGTCCTATAGGCACAAATTACTCTAATTATGAAAAAAACAAGATGAACAAGAATGAGAAGTGACAATAACCTTGTCCTTTTCCCTTGCCGATCATGCTAGCTATGTGGCCAGCCGCCAACCATGGATCTAAGCAACCTCTGGATCGCCGTTCGGTAGTCTTGATCTTGGGTTAGAAGTTGTATGACGCTGGATATATAGCGAATTACCCTAGACCACAACGATACACATCGAAGGCAAGCGAGAAAAGAAAATGGACACTGATTACATCCCCTTCCCTTCCAATCATGGGCTATATGGTCCCTGGATTTTGACCTCACTTCGTGAGGGGGCGAAATTAGCCATGCACTCATTATTTTTTGCGGTTGTTAAGTAAAAAACATATTGAGGGGGTCCCCCTCCCCTTGGTCTGTCCTTGGATTCGTCCCTAGATGTGACAATCCCGATTATGAAATCTGCCATAATTGTTCGAGGTCTCCGGTCAGAAGATGTCGGTCTCCAAAACCCATCAAGGCGACTAGAGCAGCCTATCTATTAGAAAACCTATCAAGGAGAGTCCGTGAGGGGGTTGATTGCTACGTCTTGATCTTGCGTTGGTTTTCCTTGAAGAGGAAAGGGTGATGCAGCACAATAGCATAAGTATTTCCCTCAGTTTTTGAGAACCAAGGTATCAATCCAGTAGGAGGCTCCTCACAAGTCCCACGAACCTACACAAACAAACAAAGAACTCGCAACCAACGCGATAAAGGGGTTGTCAATTCCTTCACGGTCACTTGCGAAAGTGAGATCTGATAGAGATAATATGATAAGATAAATATATTTTTGGTATTTTGTGATATGGAATGGAAAAGTAAAGATGCAAATAAAAGTAAATTGAAAGCGTATATGATAAAAGATAGACCCGGGAGCCATAGGTTTCACTAGAGGCTTCTCTCAAGATAACATAAGTATTACGGTGGGTGAACAAATTACTGTCGAGCAATTGATAGAAAAGCGAATAATTATGAGATTATCTAGGCATGATCATGTATATAGGCATCACGTCCATAACAAGTAGACTGACTCCTGCTTGCATCTACTACTATTACTCCACACATCGACCGCTATCCAGCATGCATCTAGAGTATTAAGTTCATAAGAACAGAGTAACACATTAAGAAAGATGACATGATGTAGAGGGATAAACTCATGCAATATGATATAAACCCCATCTTTTTATCCTCGATGGCAACAATACAATACGTGCCTTGCTTCCCCTGCTGTCACTGGGAAAGGACACCGCAAGATTGAACCCAAAGCTAAGCACTTCTCCCATGGCAAGAAAGATCAATCTACTAGGCCAAACCAAACTGATAATTCGAAGAGACTTGCAAAGATAACTCAATCACACATAAAAGAATTCATAGGAGATTCAAATATTTCTCGTAGATAAACTTGATCATAAACCCACAATTCATCGGATCTCGACAAACACACCGCAAAAAGAGTTACATCGAATAGATCTCCATAAGAGAGGGGGAGAACATGGTGTTGAGATCCAAAAAGAGAGAAGAAGCCATCTAGCTAATAACTATGGACCCGAAGGTCTGCGGTAAACTACTCACAACTCATCGGAAGGGCTATGGTGTTGATGTAGAAGCCCTCCATGGTGGATTCCCCCTCCGGCAGAGTGCTGGCGACGGCTCCAAGATGGGATCTCACGGATACAGAAGGTTACGGTGGCGGAAATATTTCTTCGATGGCTCCTTTAAGGGTTTCAGGGTATATGGGTATATATAGGAGGAAGAAGTACGTTGGTGGATGCCCGAGGGGCCCACGAGACAGGGGGCGCGCCCTATGGGGGGGCGCCCTCCACCCTCGTGGCTTCCTCGATTGTTTCTTGACTTGCACTCCAAGTCCTCTGGATCACGTTCGTTCCAAAAATCACGCCCCCGAAGGTTTCATTCCGTTTGGACTCCGTTTGATATTCCTTTTCTTCGATATACTGAAATAGGCAAAAAACAACAATATGGGTTGGGCCTCCGGTTAGTAGGTTAGTCCCAAAAATGATATAAAAGTGTAAAGTAAAGCCCATAAACATCCAAAACAGGTAATATAATAGCATAACAATAAAAAATTATAGATACGTTGGAGACGTATCAAGCATCCCTAAGCTTAATTCCTGCTCATCCTCGAGTAGGTAAATGATAAAAACAGAATTTTTGATGTGGAATTCTACCTAGCATAATTCAATGTATTTCTCTTTATTGTGCCATGAATGTTCAGATCCAAATGATTCAAAATAAAATTTCATATTGACATACGAAATAGTAATACTTCAAGCATACTAATAAAGCAATCATGTCTTCTCAAAATAACATGGCTAGAGAAAGTTATCCCTACAAAATCATATAGTCTGGTTGTTGCTCTATCTTCATCACACAAAGTATTTAATCATGCACAACCCCGATGACAGGCCAAGCAATTGTTTCATACTTTAGTAATCTCAAAATTTTGCAATTTTTGACGCAATACATGAGCGTGAGCCATGGACATAGCACTATATGTGGAATAGAAGGGTGGTTGTGGAGAAGACAAAAAGGAGAAGATAGTCTCACATCAACTAGGCGTATCAACGGGCTATGGAGATGCCCATTAATAGATATCAATGTGAGTGAGTAGGGATTGCCATGCAACGGATGCACTAGAGCTATAAATGTATGAAAGCTCAATAAAAGAAACTAAGTGAGTGTGCATCCAACTTGCTTGCTCACGAAGACCTAGGGCATTTTGAGGAAGCCCATCATTGGAATATACAAGCCAAGTTCTATAATGAAAAATTTGTTGGGGAATGTTGCAGAAAATTAAAATTTTTCCTACGGTTTCACCAAGATCCATCTATGAGTTCATCTAAGCAACGAGTCTAGGGAGAGAGTTTGCATCTACATACCACTTGTAGATCGCGTGCGGAAGCTTGCAAGGTGATGATGTAGTCGTACTCGACGTGATCCAAATCACCGATGACCAGCGCCGAACGGACGGCACCTCCGCGTTCAACACACGTACGGGACGGGAGACGTCTCCTCCTTCTTGATCCAGCAAGGGGGAAGGAGAGGTTGATGAAGATCCAGCAGCACGACGGCGTGGTGGTGGATGCAGGGCGTCACAGCAGCAGGGCTTCGCCGAGACTACGAGGGAGAGACGTAACGGGGGGAGGAGGAGGCGCCAGGGGCTGGTGTATGAAGTTCCTCCTCTCCCCCACTATATATAGGGGTGCCAGGGGGGGCGCCGGCCCTAGTAGATGAGATCTACTAGGGGGGGCGGCGGCCTAGGGGAGGTTTCCCTCCCCCCCAAGGCACCTAGGGGTGCCTTCCACCACTAGGACTCCTCCTAGGGGGAAACCCTAGGCACATAGGCCTATAGGGGCTGGTGCCCTTGGCCCATGATGGCCAAGGCGCACCCCCTACAGCCCATGTGGCCCCCCGGGACAGGTGGCCCCACCCGGTGGACCCCCGGGACCCTTCCGGTGGTCCCGGTACAATACCGATAACCCCGAAACTTGTCCCGATGCCCGAAACATCACTTCCTATATATAATTCTTTACCTCCGGACCATTCCGGAACTCCTCGTGACGTCCGGGATCTCATCCGGGACTCCGAACAACATTCGGGTTTCTGCATATACATATCTTCATAACCCTAGCGTCACCGAACCTTAAGTGTGTAGACCCTACGGGTTCGGGAGACATGCAGACATGACCGAGACTCTCTCAGTCAATAACCATCAGCGGGATCTGGATACCCATGATGGCTCCCACATGCTCCTCGATGTTGTCATCGGATGAACCACTATGTCGAGGATTTGATCAAACCCTGTATGCAATTCCCTTTGTCAATCGGTACGTTACTTGCCCGAGACTCGACCGTCGGTATCCCAATACCTTGTTCAGTCTCGTTACCGGCAAGTCACTTTACTCGTACCGTAATGCATGATCCCGTGTCCAACACCTTGGTCACATTGAGCTCAATATGATGATGCATTACCGAGTGGGCCCAGAGATACCTCTCCGTCATACGGAGTGACAAATCCCAGTCTCGATCCGTGTCAACCCAAAAGCTACTTTCGGAGATACCTGTAATGCACCTTTATAGTCACCCAGTTACGTTGTGACGTTTGGTACACCCAAGGCACTCTTACGGTATCCGGGAGTTACACGATCTCATGGTCGAAGGAAGAGATACTTGACACTTGCAAAGCTCTAGCAAAACGAACTACACGATCTTTTATGCTATGCTTAGGATTGGGTCTTGTCCATCACATCATTCTCCTAATGATGTGATCCCGTTATCAACGACATCCAATGTCCATAGTCAGGAAACCATGACTATCTGTTGATCACAACGAGCTGGTCAACTAGAGGCTTACCAGGGACATGGTGTGGTCTAAGTATTCACACGTGTATTACGATTTCCGGATAATACAGTTATAGCATGAATAAAAGACAATTATCATGAACAATGAAATATAATAATACTTTTATTATTGCCTCTAGGGCATATTTCCAACAGTCTCCCACTTGCACTAGAGTCACCAATCTAGTTACATTGTGATGAATCGAACACCCATAGAGTTCTGGTGTTGATCATGTTTTGCACGCGAGAGAGGTTTAGTCAGCGGATCTGCGACATTCAGATCCGTGTGCACTTTGCAAATCTCTATGTCTCCATCTTGAACATTTTCACGGATGGAGTTGAAACGACGCTTGATGTGCCTGGTCTTCTTGTGAAACCTGGGCTCCTTTGCGAGGGCAATAGCTCCAGTGTTGTCACAGAAGAGTTTGATCGGCCCCGACGCATTGGGTATGACTCCTAGGTCGGTGATGAACTCCTTCACCCAAATCGCTTCATGTGCTGCCTCCGAGGCTGCCATGTACTCCGCTTCACACGAAGATCCCGCCACGACGCTCTGCTTGCAGCTGCACCAGCTTACTGCTCCACCATTCAACATATACACGTATCTGGTTTGTGACTTAGAGTCATCCAGATCTGAGTCGAAGCTAGCATCGACGTAACCCTTTACGACGAGCTCTTCGTCTCCTCCATAAACGAGAAACATGTCCTTTGTCCTTTTCAGGTACTTCAGGATATTCTTGACCGCTGTCCAGTGTTCCTTGCCGGGATTACTTTGGTATCTTGCTACCAAACTTACGGCAAGGTTTACATCGGGTCTGGTACACAGCATGGCATACATAATAGATCCTATGGCTGAAGCATAGGGGATGACACTCATCTCTTCTTTATCTTTTGCCGTGGTCGGTGACTGAGCTGAGCTCAGTCTCATACCTTGTAACATAGGCAAGAACCCCTTCTTGGACTGATCCATTCTGAATCTCTTCAAAATCTTATCAAGGTATGTGCTTTGTGAAAGACCTATGAGGCGTCTCGATCTATCTCTATAGATCTTGATGCCTAATATATAAGCAGCTTCTCCAAGATCCTTCATTGAAAAACACTTATTCAAGTAGGCCTTAATGCTGTCCAGAAATTCTATATTATTTCCCATCAGGAGTATGTCATCTACATATAATATGAGAAATGCTACAGAGCTCCCACTCACTTTCTTGTAAACGCAGGCTTCTCCATAAGTCTACATAAACCCAAACGCTTTGATCATCTCATCAAAGTGAATGTTCCAACTCCGAGATGCTTGCACCAGTCCATAAATGGATCGCTGGAGCTTGAATACTTTGTTAGCGTTCCATAGTATGCGGCAATTGCTAACATGATTCGGACGGACTTTAGCTTCGCTACGGGAGAGAATGTCTCGTCGTAGTCAATCCCTTGAACCTGTCGATAACCCTTAGCGACAAGTCGAGCTTTATAGATGGTAATATTACCATCCGCGTCCGTCTTCTTCTTAAAGATCCATTTGTTTTCTATCGCTCGCCGATCATCGGGCAAGTCTGTCAAAGTCCATACTTTGTTTTCATACATGGATTCTATCTCGGATTTCATGGCTTCAAGCCATTTGTTGGAATCCGGGCCCGCCATTGCTTCTTCATAGTTCGAAGGTTCATTGTTGTCTAACAACATGATTTCCAGGACAGGGTTGCCGTACCACTCTGGTGCGGAACGTGTCCTTGTGGACCTACGAAGTTCAGCAGTAACTTGATCCGAAGTACCTTGATCATTATCATTGTTTTCCTCTTCAGTTGGTGTGGGCATCACAGGAACGGTTTCCTGCGCTGCGCCACTTTCCCGCTCAAGAGGTAGTACTTCATCGAGTTCTACTTTCCTCCCACTTACTTCTTTCGAGAGAAACTCTTTTTCCAGAAAGCATCCGTTCTTGGCAACAAAGATCTTGCTTTCGGATCTTAAGTAGAAGGTGTACCCGATAGTTTCCTTAGGGTATCCTATGAATACACATTTTTCCGACTTGGGTTCGAGCTTTCCAGGTTAAAGTTTCTTGACATAAGCATCGCATCCCCAAACTTTCAGAAACGACAGCTTAGGTTTCTTTCCAAACCATAATTCATACGGTGTCGTCTCAACGGATTTAGACGGTGCCCTATTTAAAGTGAATGTAGCTGTCTCTAGAGCGTATCCCCAAAATGATAGCGGTAAATCGGTAAGAGACATCATAGACCGCACCATATCCAATAGAGTGCGATTACGACGTTCGGACACACCGTTTCGCTGAGGTGTTCCAGGCGGCGTGAGCTGTGAAACGATTCCACATTTCTTTAAGTGTGTACCAAATTCGTGACTTAAGTATTCTCCTCCACGATCTGATCGTAAGAATTTTATCTTTCGGTCACGTTGATTCTCCACCTCATTCTGAAATTCCTTGAACTTTTCAAAGGTCTCAGACTTGTGTTTCATTAAGTAGACATACCCATATCTACTCAAGTCATCTGTGAGAGTGAGAACATAACGATATCCTCCGCGAGCCTCAATGCTCATTGGACCGCACACATCGGTATGTATGATTTCCAACAAGTTGGTTGCTCGCTCCATTGTTCCGGAGAACGGAGTCTTGGTCATTTTACCTAAGAGGCATGGTTCGCATGTGTCAAACGATTCATAATCAAGAGACTCTAAAAGTCCATCGGCATGGAGCTTCTTCATGCGCTTCACACCAATGTGACCAAGGCGGCAGTGCCACAAGTATGTGGGACTATCGTTATCAACTTTAAATCTTTTGGCATCTACACTATGAACATGTGTAATATTACGCTCGAGATTCATTAAGAATAAACCATTGACCATCGGAGCATGACCATAAAACATATCTCTCATATAAATCGAACAACCATTATTCTCAGACTTAAATGAGTAGCCATCTCGTATTAAACGAGATCCAGATACAATGTTCATGCTCAAACTTGGCACTAAATAACAATTATTAAGGTTCAAAACTAATCCCGTAGGTAAATGTAGAGGCAGCGTGCCGACGGCGATCACATCGACTCTGGAACCATTCCCGACGCGCATCGTCACCTCGTTCTTCGCCAGTCTCCGTTTATTCCGCAGCTCCTGCTGTGAGTTACAAATATGAGCAACGGCACCGGTATCAAATACCCAGGAGTTACTACGATTACTGGTAAGGTACACATCAATCACATGTATATCAAATATACCTTTGGTGTTGCCGGCCTTCTTATCCGCTAAGTATTTGGGGCAGTTCCGCTTCCAGTGACCCTTTCCCTTGCAATAAAAGCACTCAGTCTCAGGCTTGGGTCCATTCTTTGACTTCTTCCCGGTAACTGGCTTACAAGGCACGGCAACATCTTTGCCGTCCTTCTTGAAGTTCTTCTTACCCTTGCCCTTCTTGAACTTAGTGGTCTTATTGACCATCAACACTTGATGTTCTTTCTTGATTTCAGCCTCTGCTGACTTCAGCATCGAGAACACTTCAGGAATGGTCTTTTCCATTCCCTGCATGTTGTAGTTCATCACAAAGCTCTTGTAGCTTGGTGGGAGCGACTGGAGGATTCTGTCAATGACCGCCTCATCTGGGAGGTTAATGTTCAGCTGGGTCATACGGTTGTGCAACCCAGACATCTTCAGGATGTGTTCACTGACAGAACTGTTTTCCTCCATCTTACAACTGTAGAACTTGTCGGAGACATCATATCTCTCGACCCGGGCATGAGCTTGGAAAACTAGTTTCAGCTCTTCGAACATCTCATATGCTCCGTGGTGCTCAAAACGCTTTTGGAGCCCCGGTTCTAAGCTGTAAAGCATGCTGCACTGAACGAGGGAGTAATCATCAGCGCGAGACTGCCAAGCATTCATAATGTCTTGGTTCTCTGGGACGGGAGCGTCACCTAGCGGTCCTTCTAGGACATATTGTTTCCTGGCAGCTATGAGGATGATCCTCAGGTTCCGGACCCAGTCCGTATAGTTGCTGCCATCATCTTTCAGCTTGGTTTTCTCTAGGAACGCGTTGAAGTTCATGTTGACATTAGCGTTGGCCATTGATCTACAAGACATATTTGCAAAGGTTTTTAGACTAAGTTCATGATAATAAAGTTCTAATCAAATTATGAACTCCCACTTAGATTAGACATCCCTTTAGTCATCTAAGTGTTACACGATCCGAGTCGACTAGCCCGTGTCCGATCATCACGTGAGGCGGACTAGTCATCGTCGGTGAACATTTTCATGTTGATCGTATCTTCCATACGACTCGTGTTCGACCTTTCGGTCTCCGTGTTCCGAGGCCATGTCTGCACATGCTAGGCTCGTCAAGTTAACCCTAAGTGTTTTCGCTGTGTAAAACTGTCTTACACCCGTTGTATGTGAACGTAAGAATCCATCACACCCGATCATCACGTGGTGCTTAGAAACGACGAACTGTAGCAACGGTGCACAGTTAGGGGAGAACACTTCTTGAAATTTTTATAAGGGATCATCTTATTTACTACCGTCGTTCTAAGTAAACAAGATGCATAATACATAATAAACATCACATGCAATTATATAGTTGTGACATGATATGGCCAATATCATATAGCTCCATTGATCTTCATCTTCGGGGCTCCATGATCATCTTGTCACCGGCTTGACACCATGATCTCCATCATCATGATCTCCATCATCGTGTCTTCATGAAGTTGTCACGCCAACGACTACTTCTACTTCTATGACTAACGTTTAGCAATAAAGTAAAGTAGTTTACATGGCGTTATTCAATGACACGCAGGTCATACAAAAAATAATGACAACTCCTATGGCTCCTGCCGGTTGTCATACTCATCGACATGCAAGTCGTGAATCCTATTACAAAGAACATGATCTCATACATCACAATTCATTATTCATCACAACTTCTGTCCATATCACATCACATGATCAATCGCTGCAAAAACAAGTTAGACGTCCTCTAATTGTTGTTGCATCTTTTACGTGGCTGCAATTGGGTTCTAGCAAGAACGTTTTCTTACCTACGAATCACCACAACGTGATTTTGTCAACTTCTATTTACCCTTCATAAGGGCCCTGTTCATCGATTCCGCTCCAACTAAGGTGGGAGAGACAGACACCCGCCAGCCACCTTATGCAACTAGTGCATGTCAGTCGGTGGAACCGGTCTCACGTAAGAGTACGTGTAAGGTTGGTCCGGGCCGCTTCATCCCACAATACCGTTGAGCAAGAAAAGACTAGTAGAGGCAAGTAAGATGAAAAAATCCACGCCCACAACAAAGTTGTGTTCTACTCGTGCAAAGAGAACTACGCATAGACCTAGCTCATGATGCCACTGTTGGGGAACGTTGCAGAAAATTAAAATTCTTCCTACGGTTTCACCAAGATCCATCTATGAGTTCATCTAAGCAACGAGTCTAGGGAGAGAGTTTGCATCTACATACCACTTGTAGATCGCGTGCGGAAGCTTGCAAGGTGATGATGTAGTCGTACTCGACGTGATCCAAATCACCGATGACCAGCGCCGAACGGACGGCACCTCCGCGTTCAACACACGTACGGGACGGGAGACGTCTCCTCCTTCTTGATCCAGCAAGGGGGAAGGAGAGGTTGATGAAGATCCAGCAGCACGACGGCGTGGTGGTGGATGCAGGGCGTCACAGCAGCAGGGCTTCGCCGAGACTACGAGGGAGAGACGTAACGGGGGGAGGAGGAGGCGCCAGGGGCTGGTGTATGAAGTTCCTCCTCTCCCCCACTATATATAGGGGTTCCAGGGGGGGCGCCGGCCCTAGTAGATGAGATCTACTAGGGGGGGCGGCGGCCTAGGGGAGGTTTCCCTCCCCCCCAAGGCACCTAGGGGTGCCTTCCACCACTAGGACTCCTCCTAGGGGGAAACCCTAGGCGCATGGGCCTATAGGGGCTGGTGCCCTTGGCCCATGATGGCCAAGGCGCACCCCCTACAGCCCATGTGGCCCCCCGGGACAGGTGGCCCCACCCGGTGGACCCCCGGGACCCTTCCGGTGGTCCCGGTACAATACCGATAACCCCGAAACTTGTCCCGATGCCCGAAACAGCACTTCCTATATATAATTCTTTACCCCCGGACCATTCCGGAACTCCTCGTGACGTCCGGGATCTCATCCGGGACTCCGAACAACATTCGGGTTTCTGCATATACATATCTTCATAACCCTAGCGTCACCGAACCTTAAGTGTGTAGACCCTACGGGTTCGGGAGACATGCAGACATGACCGAGACTCTCTCAGTCAATAACCATCAGCGGGATCTGGATACCCATGATGGCTCCCACATGCTCCTCGATGTTGTCATCGGATGAACCACTATGTCGAGGATTTGATCAAACCCTGTATGCAATTCCCTTTGTCAATCGGTACGTTACTTGCCCGAGACTCGACCGTCGGTATCCCAATACCTTGTTCAGTCTCGTTACCGGCAAGTCACTTTACTCGTACCGTAATGCATGATCCCGTGTCCAACACCTTGGTCACATTGAGCTCAATATGATGATGCATTACCGAGTGGGCCCAGAGATACCTCTCTGTCATACGGAGTGACAAATCCCAGTCTCGATCCGTGTCAACCCAAAAGCTACTTTCGGAGATACCTGTAATGCACCTTTATAGTCACCCAGTTACGTTGTGACGTTTGGTACACCCAAGGCACTCTTACGGTATCCGGGAGTTACACGATCTCATGGTCGAAGGAAGAGATACTTGACACTTGCAAAGCTCTAGCAAAACGAACTACACGATCTTTTATGCTATGCTTAGGATTGGGTCTTGTCCATCACATCATTCTCCTAATGATGTGATCCCGTTATCAACGACATCCAATGTCCATAGTCAGGAAACCATGACTATCTGTTGATCACAACGAGCTGGTCAACTAGAGGCTTACCAGGGACATAGTGTGGTCTAAGTATTCACACGTGTATTACGATTTCCGGATAATACAGTTATAGCATGAATAAAAGACAATTATCATGAACAATGAAATATAATAATACTTTTATTATTGCCTCTAGGGCATATTTCCAACAAAATTCCCACTAGTATATGAAAGTGACAACATAAGAGACTCTCTATCATGAAGACAATGGTGCTATTTGAAGCACAAGTGTGGAAAAAGAGATAGTAGCATTGTCCCTTCTCTCTTTTTCTCTCATTATTTTTTTCTTTTTCTTTTTCTTCTTTTTTCTTTCTTTTTTTCTTTTTTTCTTTTTGGTGGGCTTCTTTGGCCTCTTTTTTCATGGGCTTCTTTGGCCTCTTTTATTTTTATAAAGTTTGAAGTCTCATCCCGACTTGTGGGGGAATCATAGTCTTCATCATCCTTTCCTCATTGGGACAATGCTCTAATAATGAAGATCATCACACTTTTATTTATCTACAACTCATGATTACAACTCGATACTTAGAACAAGATATGACTCTATATAGATGCCTCCGGCGGTGTACCGGGATATGCAATGAATCAAGAGTGACATGTATGAAAAATTATGAGGCGGCCTTGCCACAAATACGATGTCAACTACATGATCATGCAAAGAGCAATATGACAATGATGACGCGTGTCATAATAAACCGAACGGTGGAAAGTTGCATGGCAATATATCTCGGAATGGCTATGAAAATGCCATAATAGGTAGGTATGGTGGCTGTTTTGAGGGAGGATTATGGTGGGTGTATGTCACCACCTAAGGTTGCGCGACACAAGAGAGGCTAGCAATGGTGGAAGGGTGAGAGTGCGTATAATCCATGGACTCAACATTAGTCATAAAGAACTCATATACTTATTGCAAAAATCTACAAGTCATTGAAAACAAAGTACTACGCGCATGCTCCTAGGGGGATAGATTGGTAGGAAAAGACCATCGCTCATCCCCGACCGCCACTCATAAGGAAGACAATCAATAAATAAAATTGTGCTCCAACTTCATCACAAAGCGGTTCACCATACGTGCATGCTACGGGAATCACAAACTTCAACACAAGTATTCTTTAAATTCACAATTACCCAACTAGCATGACTCTAATATCACCACCTCTATATCTCAAAACAATTATCAAGTATCAAATTGATCATAACATTCAATTCACTTTCTATGATAGTTTTTATTATACCCAACTTGGATGCTCATCATTCTAGGACCAAATTTATAACCATAGCAAATACCATGCTGTTCTAAAAGACTCTCAAAATAATATAAGTGAAGCATGAGAGATCAACAATTTCTTGAAAATTAAGCCACCGCCGTGCTCTAAAAGATATAAGTGAAGCACTAGAGTAAAAGTTATCTAGCTCAAAAAAGATATAAGTGAAGCACATAGAATATTCTAATAAATTCCCATCAAGTAGGCTTCTCCCAAAAGGTGTGTACAGTAAGGATGATTGTGGTAAACTAACAAGCAAAGACTCATATAATACACGAGGCTCCAAGCAAAACACATATCATGTAGCGAATAAAAATATAGCTCTAAGTAAAGTTACCAATGAACGAAGACGGAAGAGGGGATGCCTTACGGGGGCATCCCCAAGCTTAGGCTTTTGGCTATTCTTGAATATCTTGGGGTGCCTTGGGCATCCCCAAGCTTAGGCTCTTGGCACTCCTTATTCCATAGTCCATCAAATCTTTACCCAAAACCTGAAAACTTCACAACACAAAACTCAACAGGAAATTTCATAAGCTTCGTTAGTGAAAGAAAGAAAAACCACCACATAAGGTACTGTAATGAACTCATTCTTTATTTATATTGGTGTTAAACCTACTGTATTCCAAGTTCTCTATGGTTCATACCCTTACATACTAGCCATAGATGCATCAAAATAAGCAAACAACACACGAAAAGCAGAATCTGTCAAAAAACAGAACAGTCTGTAGCAACCTGTAACTTCCGGTTACTTCTGGAACTCCAAAAATCCTACCAAAATAGGATGTTCTAAAAAATTTGTCTATTGATCTACAGCAAAAAGAATCAACGCAAAATCACGTTTTTGTGATTTATTGAATTTTTCCTCACGAGTGCAAAGTTTCTGTTTTTCAGCAGAATCAAATTAACTCATATCATAGGTTATCATATAGGTTCTACTTGGCACCAACACTAAATAAAACAAGAAAACACATCTAAACAGAAAATAGATGCAAAATTTATTACTAAATAGGAACAAAAACAAAGAACACAAATAAAATTGGGTTGCCTCCCAACTAGCGTTATTGTTTAACGCCCCAAGCTAGGCATAAAACTAAGGATAGATCTAACTAGTGCCATAATAATAAGATAGATCACGAAAAATCATCTCATATTCTCTACGTTCAGCAGCAAGTTTTTTTTAGGCAAGCAAAAGTAATCAAAAGGGCTAAATTTAATGGGACAAAAGTCCCCAAGATCAACCTCAGGAGGTATGGGTTCCTCCTTTGGCCCTTCATATTGCATAACTAATTCATCATTATAAGCATTCTTTTGGCAGAACTTCGTGAGCCTATACTCAAGAGAGTATCCTAGCTCATTGTTTCGAAGAGCAAAATCATTATTAAGTTCAGAAATTCTATCAACTAGGACATTGCTAGGAACCTTTTTTCTAAGATTTTCGTTAAAAGCAACATAGTCCAAAGATTGAAAACGCCTAATTTCCTCTTGATCAAAGAGGATCACTTCTATGGGAGGACGGCCGGTGTCCATCCTATAGTGCACAAAGATTTCTTTGGCCTCTTTTATTATAAATCTAAACTCATGTGCCAAAAATATAGTAGCGGCGCGCTTAACAGAAGAGTGCTCAATATTAGAATATTCGAAAAAGATTCTTTGTATGCAAGGATGCATATGCATAAATTGTCTTTCAAGCTCAACTATAAGCATGGCAATAGCATCTGCAAGACTACTAGTTCTATGAAGAATAGAACCACCCATAGAAGGTAAAGCACCAGCACAAGTAAAGAAATCTTGAATAACCCCTTTTCCGATAATATTACCACTACCGATTAGAATTCTTTTAGTATGCAAGATAGGGGGTTCTTCAGAAGGTGTTGGGTTTCGTAGTAATTTCAAAAAATTTCCTACGTGCACACAGGATCATGTGATGCATAGCAACGAGGGGGAGAGTATTGTCTATGTACCCTACGCAGACCGACTGCGGAAGCGATGATACGACGTAGAGGAAGTAGTCGTACGTCTTCACGATCCAACCGATCAAGCACCGAAACTACGGCACCTCCGAGTTCGAGCACACGTTCAGCTCGATGACGATCCCCGGACTCCGATCCAGCAAAGTGTCGGGGAAGAGTTCCGTCAGCACGACGGCGTGGTGATGATCTTGATGAACTACAGCAGCAGGGCTTCGCCTAAACTCCGCTACAGTATTATCGAGGAATATGGTGGCAGGGGGCACCGCACACGGCTAAGGAATCGATCACGTGGATCAACTTGTGTCAACTTGTGTGTTTAGAGGTGCCCCTGCCTCAGTATATAAAGGAGCCAAGGGGGGAGGGTGCGCCGGCCAAGAGGAGGAGGCGCAGGAGGAGTCCTACTCCTACCGGGAGTAGGACTCCCCTCCAATCCTATTCCAACTAGGATTCCCAAGGGGGAAAGAGGGAGAGGGGTGGCCGGCCACCTCTCCTAGTCCTAATAGGACTAGGAGAAGGGGGAAGGCGCGCAGCCCCCTTGGGCTGCCCCTTTCTCCTTTCCACTAAGGCCCATGAAGGCCCATGTGGTTCCCGGGGGGTTCCGGTAACCTCCCGGTAACCCGGTAAAATCCCGATTTCACCCGGAACACTTCCGATGTCCAAACATAGGCTTCCAATATATCAATCTTTATGTCTCGACCATTTCGAGACTCCTCGTCATGTCCGTGATCACATCCGGGACTCCGAACAACCTTCGGTACATCAAAATGCATAAACTCATAATATAACTGTCATCGTAACCTTAAGCGTGCGGACCCTACGGGTTCGAGAACAATGTAGACATGACCGAGACATGTCTCTGGTCAATAACCAATAGCGGGACCTGGATGCCCATATTGGCTCCTACATATTCTACGAAGATCTTTATCGGTCAGACCGCATAACAACATACGTTGTTCCCTTTGTCATCGGTATGTTACTTGCCCGAGATTCGATCGTCGGTATCCAATACCTAGT
>NC_041383.1:565893145-566021509 GCF_002162155.2 Triticum dicoccoides | reverse complement strand
CTCATACATGGATCCCATCTCAGATTTCATGGCTTCAAGCCACTTTGCGGAATCTGGGCTCACCATCGCTTCTTCATAGTTCGTAGGTTCATCATGATCTAGTAGCATGACTTCCAGAACAGGATTTCCGTACCACTCTGGCGCGGATCTTACTCTGGTTGATCTACGTGGTTCAGTAGTATCTTGATCTGAAGTTTCATGATCATTATCATTGGCTTCCTCACTAACCGGTGTAGGTGTCACTGAAACAGTTTTCTGTGATGAACTACTCTCCAGTAAGGGAGCAGGTACAGTTACCTCGTCAAGTTCTACTTTCCTCCCACTCACTTCTTTCGAGAGAAACTCCTTCTCTAGAAATGATCCATTCTTAGCAACGAATGTTTTGCCTTCGGATCTGTGATAGAAGGTGTACCCAACAGTTTCCTTTGGGTATCCTATGAATACACATTTCTCCGATTTGGGTTCGAGCTTATTAGGTTGAAGCTTTTTCACATAAGCATCGCAGCCCCAAACTTTAAGAAACGACAACTTTGGTTTCTTGCCAAACCACAGTTCATAAGGCGTCGTCTCAACGGATTTTGATGGTGCCCTATTTAACGTGAATGCGGCCGTCTCTAAAGCATATCCCCAAAATGATAGCGGTAAATCAGTAAGAGACATCATAGATCGCACCATATCTTTCCCTGAGCTTTATTTCTCTAATTTGGTTTTTCATAAATTTAGGGTCCCATTTGCACTGCAGCCCTTTTATAAATCCATTCAAAAATTCCACCAAAAATTGGAGATGTCATGTGATGTTTTTAAAACACTTTTATGCAAAAATATATTTCATTCCTTGAATATTTTGAGTTCTACACCTAGTTTCCAAATCTGGTCCAGTGGGCAGTTTTGCACTACAACCTATTTAAATATTTCTTTAAAGCTTCCACCAAAATTTTGGGATGTCAACAGGAGTATATTAACTAACTTTTTGCAAAAAAAACCAGTGTTGTTCTTTGAAAAACTTGAGTGAATCAACCTCATTTCCATTCTGGTCCAACTTGATGATTTGTACTACAACTATATTTTAACTTGCTGCTTTTGTTGTGATTCCTTTTCCTACTTGTAGTCCTCCCTGCAAACCCTTAAGTCCAAGAGCATGAACCCATTGGGAGATTTTTGGTCCATACATTGATGCCATTTACCTTCTGTCCAGAACTGAAGATTTGCAAAACTTGCACTAGCAAGTTTCTTCTTTTGGCAAACTAACCTCACCATCCTCTCTTTCATCTAAATAGACCCCACTCTGGAAGATTTGACCACTCCAAGAAATGCCTAGGTGCATGTGGCATTCTGTCAAACACTTTATGGGCATGACCAGTTTTGACATGAGTTTTAGTTTGCACTATGAACTTGCTTCCCTTGCCTAACCACCTTGTCCAATAAACTCCTAGCTACTCCTAACCTAGGTCTGTTAAACCCCAACCTCACCTGAGACCTCTAGCACGCCCTGGCATTTTGTCGAGCACGTCCCGTGCGTGCTCTAGGCACGAGCAGAGCACGCGTTTTGCACGTGCCGCGCCCGAGCCGCCGCGTCGCGCCCCTGGTTTTGCCCACTTTGCAGAGCCGCGCCACTCACTTGGCTGCTCACCGCATCATGCCAAGCAGCCCTGGTGCCCTGCAGCACCGCCGTCAGAGCCCCTTGGCGGCACGCCAACGTCCGCAGTGCGTCTCTGCCAGGTCGGCGCCGCCCGAGCCTCTCCCGCTCGCCACCTGCCCCTGGGGCAGCTCAGCCTCATCCACAAGTGCGTCCTCTAGCGCTCGTCGCCGCCACGTACTCCGCAGCAACAGGGAGGCGGTTCGCCGGCGAACCTATCCACGGCCGCCGCAAACCGACCTCGTTGCACTATAATAAGAGGCCCCCGAGCACGTCCCATTCCCCAGGCAGCCTCAAAACGCTCCCCTAGTTCCCCCGTGGCAGCCTATCGACCCGGGGAGGTCTTCTTCCCCATCTCCGGGAACCGCAGCCGCCGCCACTGTCCCGGCCATTCCGGCGCTACCAGAGCCTCCCCCTCTCCACTCTCTTCACCAGGAGCTCCCTCTCCCCCTCGTGAGTCCATGCCCCTGCTCAATTTTGATCGGGACTCGCCGCGGGAGAAAACCCACTCTGCCCGACGACCATCGTCCGCTGCGGAGCTCGTCGCCAGCAGCTCCGTCCACCTCAGAGACCAAAGCGACTACCGGAGTGAACGCCTCGACGCCCTGAGACCACAGATGGCCTCGGTTTCCCGAACAGTGCCGCCGTTCACCGGCGAGCATCGCCGGAGTCCCGCGTCCATTGGGCAGAGGAAGAGGAGGAAGGAAAGACCAGTCAAACCTGACCAGTGGGCCAGGCGGGCCCACTGTCAGTGACTCACGCGCCGTCCACGCTGGAGTAAGTGGAAGCGTAAATTCAAAATGCGCCTTCGACGTGGTCAGTTCGAATCATTTTTCCTTTTTCTGTTTTATTTTTTTAAACAGATTTTGACCACAACATTGACTGCCTATAACTTTTTAATGATAACTCCAAATGAATTGATTCTTTTTCCTACCTCTCTCAAATTTAATCTAGTTTATTTTAAGATTTATTTGAAAAAATTTCAAACAACTTTTTTGTGCTGTTTTGAAATTGTGTGTTGATTCAAATTTATTTAAAATAGGACCTTAGAGAGAGAGAAGCAAACTTTCAAAAAGTTTTGGAGTGCACCCTGCCTTTCCACACCTTGAAGGCAAGCATTCTGAACCCTGGCATCATATTTTGCATGCATTGTTTGACATGATCATGACACCACCTCAATACGTAGAACTCGTTATTTTATGTGGTGATGTGATCATTTGCATGAGTGCTTATTGGAAATTTCCTTGTTGTTGGAAATGGACATGCTTGTGATAGTGATCATCCTCATATGCCTTTCGTGCCTACCGGAAGGAAAACGGGAAAGTCTCTGTCTTGGGTAGACCCGAGCTTGTCCCTAGTTCCTCGTCGAGACGAGTGTGTCCGGCATGGCATGAGGGGTATGATGAGTGGTGATTCTGTCTGTTGGATGAAATATAGTCATTATGCTAATCATGCAAGGAATACTTAAACCTCCTGAGTCGACCATAGATCGAGTCTTGTTCCAGTAACCCCCATACTTGTTTCGTACTACCACTTGTCTCTACAACAAGTAGGGTACGGTTCAGTAAGTCGTCAACCCCTTTCTAGCACACACCGTACAGAGAGGCCATGGTGGAAGATACCGGTTGTAGCTGGTAGGCAGGCCACCTGGTCTGGGGGCATGAGTGTTTCCGGTTGAGACCGAGAGGGGAGGCCACCCTTAGAGCGCGCGATATAAATTTGATCCCATGCTACGCGAGGTTGTAGCCTCCCCACTTAGAGTTTTGCTTAACAAGTGTCATGGGTGATTCCAGACACCGATAAGTTAAGCTGGTGTGTGCAAGTTAGGTGTGTTTTCAACTAAAAGGCCGTAGACGGAATTAGTCCCGATGGACTAAAGGAATCCGTTACTCGTGGGTAAAGAGTACACCCTCTGTAGAGATTAAACCTATTCGAATAGCCGTGTCCATGGTTAAGGATTACAGTATGGGATGGGTCAAGTGTCAGTCTTAGTGTCGGTCTTCGAAGGAGAAACTGTTAAACCTGAACTGGGATCATGACTTGAGACTTGTGATGATTATGATTATTATTTTGTTGTGGACTAACCCGTTATATTATTTGAATTATCGAGTATCCCTGGGATGGTTCTACCTCCTAGATATTCACTGTGATTTTTTGTAAGCCCTTTATGTGGTGTCGCTGAGACGCCCGACTGTGGCATGTTTGTCATTTATTTTACTTTATAAGCCCTTTATGTGGTGTCCTTGA
Source organism: Triticum dicoccoides (assembly GCF_002162155.2). Classification (NCBI taxonomy): domain Eukaryota; kingdom Viridiplantae; phylum Streptophyta; class Magnoliopsida; order Poales; family Poaceae; genus Triticum; species Triticum dicoccoides. The sequence continues at coordinate 566,017,626 of NC_041383.1, read as the reverse complement.
GACGCCCGACTGTGGCATGCTTGTTATTTATTTTACTTTATAAGCCCTTTATGTGGTGTCGCTGAGACGCCCGACTGTGGCATACTTGGTATTCATTTACTTGATAAGCCCTTTATGTGGTGTCGCTGAGACGCCCGACTGTGGCATGCTTGTTATTTATTTTACTTTATAAGCCCTTTATGTGGTGTCGCTCAGACACCTGACTGAGGCATGCTTGTTATTTACCATCAATTCGAGACGTCGCTTCAGACATCCAAATGGTGCATTTTATACCTACTCTGTCATTACATATTCATTGTTGCATATTAATAACCTGCTTGCATGCATCAAGGATTTTATTTTTATGACCGACGTTGTGATCATAGAATATATTTTTTGAGCATGTTTATCGATTGTTATATTATACATGTGTTCATAATGTTTGCGAGTACATTCAAAGTACTCACTGGCTTGTCCCTGGCTATTGTCTTGGCCAGATTTCTTGCGTGGAGAGGAGCGTTGTGATGACAGCCCCGGAACCTACGCAATGGTGATAGCAGCCTCGCGAAGATAGGAGTTAACCTGGTCAGCTGTTCCTGTGGGAAATGGAGTCCCATAGACGCTGATGATCCACAAACCGCTTCCGCCATTAACCACTAGAAACCATTTGTTGTACTCACAGACCAGAATGGTCTTGTACTGCATATTTTGTATTTTTCTTGGAATTTCTGTATCAAGTTGGTGCCTCATCAGCTAACAGTAATCCTGGGGCTGGTGAGCACAGGGGCCATTTTCTGGAAATTAATACCCGGAAAACCGGTCGCGACAAACTTGGTATCAGAGCCAGGCTGACCATTGGCTAATCCTATCTTAGCCAGGTCGAAAAATCTAGGTAGGCCAAACCACCAGACCTTAACCAAAACCCAGCCAAGCTTCTCGTGCAAGATAGCCACACAGTGACCCCGACACTTTTGGCAGTCGGTGCCCAACCTATCAACCTAGCCTGTCGATCACGCGCCAGTGACCGATGTCTATAATGTCTCATTCGCAAGCGTGCGAAGGAAGACTTCCCCTTTTTCTATAAAAAGGGCACGCTCGCCTCAACCCAGCATAGCACAACCTCTACCCCAAACCGAGCCATAATGCCTGGCCCCGTCGTGCACAATGAAACCACAACAACCAACCTTGGAGGTTTTGTGACCATACTCGCAAACCTCACCCGTCGTGCCTATGCGTTAGAAGAGCCTCCCGAATATGTTGTGTACCAAGGGTCCATGAGCGGTGAGAGCCGTCAATTCTGGGCCATTGTACACATCTACGGTAGGGGTCTGTCGCCAGAACGCCCCTACAGGTTCATCGAAAGGACAACTTCCTTTGAGCCACAAGCCATCCAGCTAGCTGCTCGAGAGGCTATAGTTCAACTCCGGCAGTTGTCGCCCAGAGTTAACTGTCGCTCATTCTACTACTACCCCAGACGTGAAGGGTATGGTAGACCACCCCAGGTTGCCAACGGAGATCACGAGACGGATCCTGCATTGTTGCACCTAGTGCACTATGTAGGTGCACTAGAGGAACTGTTCGATCAAATCACCATTGATCTGATCGCAGCTCGTGGAGAACTGGTTCATCGAGCCCCGGCGAGAGGAGAAGACGAGCCCGACGCTGACAGCCCAGTCGTGCTATTCGGACAACCAATCGAGACCTTGAGATCAGCCCCAACCATCAACCAAGGCGCTTTGATGACCCCAGAAGTGCTTCGTCGCCTTTTGGGAGCACACTCCAACGGGATTGTGGCCAACAATCCCCGCGATGGTCATCATCGCCACCCTGACCCTGCAATCCCTCAACCGCCTCCAGCTAATCCCGACGGTGAGACCCGTGGAGAAGCCTCAACATCCACAAGGCAAGCCCGCTTGGATATTAACGAGGTAGACTGAATCACTCGAATAATACCGAGTCTCAGTGTATCCACGCCTTATAATCGTGTGACCTTGTGAATTAACGCAACCTGTTGTTGTGCCTCTATTTTAGATAGTAACCCTGCATAGTTATGTCAGCACGCAGTTGCATATTTTTCCGAGCACAGCTACCAAAACCACCCCGATAACCCCCACAGTGATACGTCACTTTGGTGAAATATGTATCTGTGGCTTTGACCCCGACCCATGGAGCTGAGCTGGCAAATTAATTACCTTTCACCACGGTAAAATGACCCAGCTCCAGTGCTATAAAAAGGCCACCTCGTGACCTTGCCAAGCACCCCTCACCTTGTGCACCACCCTCACAACCATTCCTTGCCATGCCGAGCCCTACTATTTACCTGAGAACCCCAGATGCAACCCCGGGTAGTTTCGTCAAAATATTGTGGGATTTTACCTGCAGTACCATGGGTTCTACCCAGCCACCCCAGTACGAGCTGTTCAAATCGAGAATCACCCCATCCACCTCGAAATATTGGGCAGTAGTACACATCCCTCCCGTAAATCCAAACCAAGACCCAACGGAAGTTTCCTTCTTGGGGAAATCTATGCTGACCCCACTTATGGCCATAGAAGCGGCTGCACACGAAGCACTTGCCCGCCTTCGATTCGCGGTACCCTATGCCAGTGAAAGAGGATATTATTACTTTCCGAGCCGTGCAGCACCCGGAGAAGTAACATCTTTTCCCGGTGGACGGATTGAGAGAGACCCAGTACTGGCCAACCTGGTCCAGTACGTCATCGCTCAAGAAAGTTTGACCCGGCGAGTAATGGGATATCTCTAGAGTCTCGCGGATTTAAATCCTCAGATCGCCATCGGCAGACCACTGACGCCCGACCAGGAGAGACACATTCATCGGCTGGTCAATCCGTTTTCCCCGATAGAGGAGGAGTGCATCCCAGTACCAGAGACGTTTTCTCGGGACCCCGTCCAGTTACCGTTTGCATTATAGACGTCGCTGCTATGTTTATTATTGCAACATTTTTTTATGCATTGTAACATATGCGTGGTACCCCGAGTTTGCGCGGCGAGTAAATTATTTACTTTCTATTGATATGAGTAGTTCTGTTGCGGTTTGACTCTAATATATTACTGTTTTCTCTCGCAAAAAAAATCCTGGAGTGAGATTTCTTTTCCCTGAGTTGCGGCATCGTGTATCTTCTTACGACGTGGATTATTTTATTTCACACAGCATCACGGCAGCAGACTCACAACCGCTCGAACACATACACTGCTTGCAAAAACACGTAATCGTGGAGTATTTGTTTTTCAAAACAACTCTTAGCAAATCTCGAGGACGAGATTTTTTTTTCTTAAGGGGGGTAGTGTTGTGACACCCCAAAATTTTTAACCTTGTTTTATTAATTAAAATTTTGCCAGGAACTTAAAAATTGTTTTCTGGATTTCCTGTTGGTTTCAGAACCTTTCTTTTCTTTATTATTATGGAGTTTTTACCCCAAGTGGAAACTTTCCAATCATTATTGGACTCTTTTATCCTCTCAAATAAAACAATTCTTTTATCAGTAGGATTATTTATATAATTATCTTTCCCTGAGCTTTATATCTCTAATTTGGCTTTTCATAAATTTAGGGTCCCATTTGCACTGCAACCCTTTTATAAATCCATTCAAAAATTCCACCAAAAATTGGATATATCATGTGATGTTTTTAAAACAATTTTATGCAAAAATATATTTCATTCCTTGAATATTTTGAGTTCTACACCTAGTTTTCAAATCTGGTCCAGTGGGCAGTTTTGCACTACAACCTATTTAAATATTTCTTTAAAGCTTCCACCAAAATTTTGGGATGTCAACAGGAGTATATTAACTAACTTTTTGCAAAAAACCCAGTGTTGTTCTTTGAAAAATTTGAGTGAATCAACCTCATTTCCATTCTGGTCCAACTTGATGATTTGTACTACAACTATATTTTAACTTGCTCCTTTTGCTGTGATTCCTTTTCCTACTTGTAGTCCTCCCTGCAAAACCCTTAAGTCCAAGAGCATGAACCCATTGGGAGATTTGTGGTCCATACATTGATGCCATTTACCTTCTGTCCAGAACTGAAGATTTGCAAAACTTGCACTAGCAAGTTTCTTCTTTTGGCAAACTAACCTCACCACCCTCTCTTTCATCTAAAGAGACCCCACTCTGGAAGATTTGACCACTCCAAGAAAGGCCTAGGTGCATGTGGCATTCTGTCAAACACTTTATGGGCATGACCAGTTTTGACATGAGTTTTAGTTTGCACTATGAACTTGCTTCCCTTGCCTAACCACCTTGTCCAATAAACTCCTAGCTACTCCTAACCTAGGTCTGTTAAACCCCAACCTCACCCGAGACCTCTAGCACGCCCTGGCATTTTGTCGAGCACGTCCCGTGCGTGCTCTGGGCGCGAGCAGAGCACGCGTTTTGCACGTGCTGCGCCCGAGCCGCCGCGTCGCGCCCCTGGTTTTGCCCACTCTGCAGAGCCGCGCCACTCACTCGGCTGCTCACCGCATCATGCCAAGCAGCCCTGGTGCCCCGCAGCACCGCCGTCAGAGCCCCTTGGCGGCACTCCGGCGTCCGCAGCGCGTCTCTGCCAGGTCGGCGCCGCCCGAGCCTCTCCCGCTCGCCACTTGCCCCTGGGGCAGCTCAGCCTCATCCACAAGCGCGTCCTCTAGCGCTCGTCGCCGCCACGTACTCCGCAGCAACAGGGAGGTGGTACGCCGGCGAACCTATCCACGGCCGCCGCAAACCGGCCTCGTTGCACTATAAGAAGAGGCCCCCGAGCACGTCCCGTTCCCCAGGCAGCCTCAAAACGCTCCCCTAGTTCCCCCGTGGCAGCCCATCGACCCGGGGAGGTCTTCTTCCCCATCTCTGGCAACCGCAGCCGCCGCCACTGTCCCGGCCATTCCGGCGCCAGCAGAGCCTCCCCCTCTCCACTCTCTTCACCAGGAGCTCCCTCTCCCCCTCGTGAGTCCATCCCCCTGCTCAATATTGATCGGGACCACCACGGGAGAAAACCCACTCTGCCCGACGGCCACCGTCCGCTGCGGAGCTCGCCGCCGGCAGCTCCGTCCACCTCAGAGACCAAAGCGACTATCGGAGTGACCGCCTCGACCCCCAGAGCCCGCGGATGGCCTCGGTTTCCCGAACGGTGCCGCCGTTCGCCGGCGAGCATCGCCCGAGTCCCGCCTCCGTTCGGGCAGAGGAAGAGGAGGGAGGAAAGACCAGTGAAACCTGACTAGTGGGCCAGGCGGGCCCACTGTCAGTGACTCACGCGCCGTCCACGCTGGAGTAAGTGGAAGCGTAAATTCAAAATGCGCCTTCGATGAGACGAGTGTGTCCGGCATGGCATGAGGGGTATGATGAGTGGTGATTCTGTCTGTTGGATGAAATATAGTCGTTATGCTAATCATGCAAGGAATACTTAAACCTCCTGAGTCGACCATAGATCGAGTCTTGTTCCAGTAACCCCCATACTTGTTTCATACTACCACTTGTCTCTACAACAAGTAGGGTACGGTTCAGTAAGTCGTCAACCCCTTTCTAGCACACACCGTACAGAGAGGCCATGGTGGAAGATACCGGTTGTAGCTGGTAGGCAGGCCACCTGGTCCGGGGGCATGGGTGTTTCCGGTTGAGACCGAGAGGGGAGGCCACCCCTTAGAGCGCGCGATATAAATTTGATCCCATGCTACACGAGGTTGTAGCCTCCCCACTTAGAGTTTTGCTTAACAAGTGTCGTGGGTGATTCCAGACACCGGTAAGTTAAGCTGGTGTGTGCAAGTTAGGTGTGTTTTCAACTAAAAGGCCGTAGACGGAATTAGTCCCGATGGACTAAAGGAATCCGGTACTCGTGGGTAAAGAGCACACCCTCTGCAGAGATTAAACCTATTCGAATAGCCGTGTCCATGGTTAAGGATTACAGTCTGGGATGGGTCAAGTGTCGGTCTTAGTGTCGGTCTTCGGAGGAGAAACTGTTAAACCTGAACTGGGATCACGACTTGAGACTTGTGATGATTATGATTATTATTTTGTTGTGGACTAACCCGTTATATTATTTGAATTATCGAGTATCCCTGGGATGGTTCTACCTCCTGGATATTCACTGTGATTATTTTTAAGCCCTTTATGTGGTGTCGCTGAGACGCCCGACTGTGGCATGCTTGTCATTTATTTTACTTTATAAGCCCTTTATGTGGTGTCGTTGAGACGCCCGACTGTGACATGCTTGTTATTTATTTTACTTTATAAGCCCTTTATGTGGTGTCGCTGAGACGCCCGACTGTGGCATACTTGTTATTCATTTACTTGATAAGCCCTTTATGTGGTGTCGCTGAGACGCCCGACTGTGGCATGCTTGTTATTTATTTTACTTTATAAGCCCTTTATGTGGTGTCACTCAGACGCCTGACTGAGGCATGCTTGTTATTTACCATCAATTCGAGACGTCGCTTCAGACATCCGAATGGTGCATTTTATACCTACTCTGTCATTACATATTCATTGTTGCATATTAATAACCTACTTTCATGCATCAAGGATTTTATTTTTATGACTGACGTTGTGATCATAGAATATATTTTTTGAGCATGTTTATCGATTGATATATTATACATGTGTTCATAATGTTTGTGAGTACATTCAAAGTACTCACTGGCTTGTCCCTAACTGTTGTCTTGGCCAGATTTCTTGCATGGAGATAAGCATTGCGATGACAGCCCCGGAACCTACGCAATGGTGATAGCAGCCTCGCGAAGATAAGAGTTAACCTGGTCAGCTGTTCCTGTGGGAAATGGAGTCCCATAGACGCTGATGATCCACAAACCGCTTCCGCCATCAACCACTAGAAACCATTTGTTGTACTCACAGACCAGAATGGTCTTGTACTGCATATTTTGTATTTTGCTTGGAATTTCTATATCAAGTTGGTGCCTCATCAGCTAACAGTAATCCTGGGGCTGGTGAGCACAAGGGTCATTTTCTGGAAATTAATACCCGGAAAACCGGTCGCGACATCTCCCCAATTTCAGACATAACGACGAACAAACGCGAGGAGTAAGAAAAGGGCAAGAGAGAGAGAGGAGAAAATTGGGAAAGAGAGGGCGAATAAAATGGCAAGCGTGAAGTGGGGGAGAGGAAAACGAGAGGCAAATGGCAAATAATGTAAATGCGAGGGAGATGAGTTTGTGATGGGTACTTGGTATTTTTTGACTTGAGCGAAGACCTCCCCGGCAACGACACCAGAAATCCTTCTTCCTACGTCTTGAGCTTGTGTTGGTTTTTCTTGAAGAGGAAAGGGTGATGTAGCACAGTAGAGGAAAAGGTGATGTAGCACAGTAGCGTAAGTATTTTCCTCAGTTTTTGAGAACCAAGGTATCAATCCAGTAGGAGGCTCCTCACAAGTCTCACGAACCTACACAAACAAGCAAAGAACTCGCAACCAACGCGATAAAGGGGTTGTCAATCCCTTCACGGCCACTTGCGAAAGTGAGATCTGATAGAGATAATATGATAAGATAAATATATTTTTGGTATTTTGTGATATAGATTGGAAAAGTAAAGATGCAAATAAAAGTAAATTGAAAGCGTATATGATAAAAGATAGACCCGGGGGCCATAGGTTTTACTAGAGGCTTCTCTCAAGATAGCATAAGTATTACGGTGGGTGAACAAATTACTGTCGAGCAATTGATAGAAAAGCGAATAATTATGAGATTATCTAGGCATGATCATGTATATAGGCATCACGCCCGTAACAAGTAGACCGACTCCTGCCTGCATCTACTACTATTACTCCACACATCGACCGCTATCCAGCATGCATCTAGAGTATTAAGTTCATAAGAACAAAGTAACACATTAAGAAAGATGACATGATGTAGAGGAATAAACTCATGCAATATAATATAAACCCCATCTTTTTATCCTCGATGGCAACAATACAATACGTGCCTTGCTTCCCCTGCTGTCACTGGGAAAGGACACAACAAGATTGAACCCAAGGCTAAGCACTTCTCCCATGGCAAGAAAGATCAATCTAGTAGGCCAAACCAAACCGATAATTCGAAGAGACTTGTAAAGATAACTCAATCACACATAAAAGAATTCAGAGGAGATTCAAATATTTCTCATAGATAAACTTGATCATAAACCCACAATTCATCGGATCTCGACAAACACACCGCAAAAAGAGTTACATCGAATAGATCTCCACAAGAGAGGGGGAGAACATGGTATTGAGATCCAAAAAGAGAGAAGAAGCCATCTAGCTAATAACTATGGACCCGAAGGTCTGAGGTAAACTACTCAGAACTCATCAGAAGGGCTATGGTGTTGATGTAGAAGCCCTCCATGGTGGATTCCCCCTCCGGCAGAGTGCCGGCGACGGCTCCAAGATGGGATCTCGCGGATACAGAAGATTACGGTGGCGGAAATATTTCTTTGGTGACTCCTTTGATGGTTTCAGGGTATATGGGTATATATAGGAGGAAGAAGTACGTCGGTGGATGCCCGAGGGGCCCACGAGACAAGGGGCGCGCCTATAGGGGGGGCGCCCTCCGCCCTCGTGGCTTCCTCAATTGTTTATTGACTTGCACTCCAAGTCCTCTGGATCACGTTCGTTCCAAAAATCACGCTCCCGAAGGTTTCATTCCGTTTGGACTCCGTTTGATATTCCTTTTCTTCGATATACTGAAATAAGCAAAAAACAACAATACGGGCTGGGCCTGCGGTTAGTAGGTTAGTCCCAAAAATGATATAAAAGTGTAAAGTAAAGTCCATAAACATCCAAAACAGGTAATATAATAGCATAGAACAATCAAAAATTATAGATACGTTGGAGACGTATCATTGATCAGAGGCAACTTCTACGAGAGAGGTGAACTCTAGTGGTGAACATCATCAGCGAAGGAAGAGGAAACCCTAGTCGGGGGACTACAGGGGTTAAAATGTTCACCTGGAATACTATCAAAAGCCTATTGCCCATGTGCATCCTAATCATACATATGCCCTTTGTGTGCTAATTGTATTTGTATCTTTGATGTTTGCTACATTATGAGTCGACATAAAACGTCCTTTTATAAAAACAATCAACTCATCAAGCCATATCATGATCATTCATGTGGTTTGTCCACAAGGAAGTGATTCTTACAAAGGATAATTTTTTTAGGCGAAGATGGGTTGCTAGTCCTCGATGTTGTTTTTGTGACCAGGATGAAACAATTCAACATCTTTTCATTGACTGCCCCCTAGCCAAGCTCCTTTGGCACACGATTCATATAGCCTTTAGCATAATCCCGCCAATTAGCATTGACATGTTGTTTGGGACATGGCTAACTGGGGTGGAGCCTATTAATGCGGAACCCGGATAGGAATATGCGCATTACTATGGGCTATATGTAACTGCAGAAATGATATGCTTTTTAATAGATTTTTTCTTTTGCAGATTGTCTTCAGAGCTGCTACTTGGATCTGTACGGTCTGCAGGAAGCTTTTGGTTACTGGGTGCAACCAGTAATCGACGGTAACATGGGATATGTATAACCGGTTTGGATGGCGATACACTAATAGGATAGGTGTTTAGTCATCTTAGTCCTATCTTTCTCGGTTGTGGCATTCCGTTATTTTTAGATTTTCATGTTTGAGTCTTGCTCCTGCTGTGAGCTGTACTGGATTACAGACCTTGTGTCACTTTGTTTTGTTTAAATAAAATGGTCGTATGCATCATTCTGTTGCAAGGTCAGGCATGTTCCCTTTTTCAAAATAAAAATAAAAAATATCATGATCATTCAAAGGTACCAGTGCAGTTTTCAGTAATCAAATCGTACGGTTCAGCTGATACACACGAATCAGACGTGAATTCTGTGCTTACACCCGATCTCGTGGAACCAATCGCACACGCGGTGTGTTATCTGGACGTTCGACGATCAGTAGCACGTCACCTACTAGGATGCTACTAACCGATGACAGGGATCGGAGCATATCCCTCCGGTTCGTCCACCTTAGCCGCAGGAGCGACGGCAGCGACGACCACGGCGGCGCCGAAGAGCACGACGACGAGGGCCGTGAAGTTGACCAGGAGCGCCTCCGGGCCGTACTTGTCGAGCCCGGAGCTCTGCAGGAACGTCATCTTCTCCAGGAACCCGAGCTCCGCCGTTGCCAGCGTGAGCACGTAGACGAAGAGCCCGAACAACGCGTGCCACGGCAGAGCCCCGCGCCTCACGTCCGGCGCCGCCCCGGGGAAGAAGAACGTCACGAACCCAAATATCCACTGCAGATGGAGTACACATTAGCCGACCCGCAGGAAGAATACTCTGCAAATGCTGTAGACGCCATGGCGTCGGTTTGAGTTACCTGGATTCCGTAGAGAGAAATGGCTCCGATCCCGAGCCAGGAGTGCAGGCTGTAGAGGTTGGCGATCCCGCTCTCGTTGTGGAACTTGAAGGCGCAGTAGATCCCGACGGCGCCGAGGACGATGGCGATCGCGTGGAGGATCAGGTGGGTCAGCTTGGCCGTGTCGTGGCTCAGGCCCGGAAATACCTTGTAGACCATTATGGCTGCCAGGGTGGATTGTTTGAGAGAAATTAACCGATCTGTGTTTCTAGTACATATGTACACTGTACAGTACCACCAACAGAGGCAAAAAAAGATCAGGGAATTCTTGTACGGTTCTTTAGCCTTACCTTCACTGCCAAGGATAATGAAGCCGATGAGCATAAGAACAGGGTGGACCTGCATTTTAGAGCACAAGAAAGTATGAATAATTGATTATCTGGGAATAACAACGCAATTAAGTTAAACAAAAAAATCCTGACAAGTCTAGCTTGGAACAGCAGGCCAATATTCAAGTACCCAACCATTCAAAATAGGATGGCTTTCCATGTGCTCTGTCCAATCTTATCATTGCTTTGAAGTCTCACTGCTATTTTATGGGGTCCAATTAATTTCTGATCTACAAGTGCCAGAGCATTCATTGACAAGGAACATGAGCTAGTTGCAGGGCAATCGAGATTCAAGAGCAGCTGAATTTCTCAGTTGCAGCATTTTTTATTGTTGCCCCCGATCCCCATTTCGAGCATGGTTCTCCCCTAGATACTACTACCTCTGTTCCTAACTATAAGACGTTTTAGCACAGTGAATCAATCGGATACAAGCCAAGAAACCAACAGCTCGAAGCTAGAGCTGAGGCTAGCCTATTCATGTGATACGGGAGGATGACTAATTTTTCCCTACAACCTCAAGGTGGGTATCGAATAATTATCTCTGTTCCTAAAGCTTCCACGGTGATGTGACTTGCAACTGAAGCGATCGTAAGCCTATGCCTATCCGGTGGGGGCGGTTTGCTACAGGGGAAAAGAAGAAGAAAACAGAGCGGCGACTCACGTTGAAGATGAGGTTCTTGTTGACCGCCTCGAGGGCGAGGCCGCCGCGGAAGTGGATGCACCAGACGAGCACCATGGCCGCCGCCGCCGCGCCCAGCGCGTGCGCCGCGTAGGTGAACGGCGTCGCCTTCACGCCCAGCGCACCCGCCATCTCGCCCTGCCTTCCTTCTTCCTCCTCTGGTCCCCGGCAGGGGTAGCTTGGCTCACTCTCTATCTGTCAGGCCGGCTAGAAGCAGCTGGCCTCGATCAAGGCACGACGAAAGACGGGGGAGTGAGGAGAAGCGTGTGCCCTGCGCACGGCCTAGAGCAGAGAGCAGCTAGCGAGAGGAAAGCCGAGTCTTGGCTTTTGCTTTCGCCTCTTTCGGTTCGTGTTTTGTTGATGTGGTGTGTGGACGACTCGGGTTTGGTGCTGAGCCTGAATAGGGCGGATGCTGTCAAGGCCGGGAAGGCGTCTTCATCCATGCGTGGATCTGGAGAGGTGGATGGGATTTGACGGGAAGGTTTAACCTGCCCGATCTGAATTTTTGCATCCTTCCGTGGAACTCCCAAGTAAACAAACAAACAAAACGGAGTCGCTCGACGGTGGCACCATGGGGGTTTATTTATTTTCGCTCTGGCCCATATGGAAGGAGGGTGGCAGCGTGCTCAAGGTTTTCTTTTTGCGACTGTGCAACAGCAGACTTTCATTAACTACTCCTGGCCACGAAGTAGGGTGGCAGCTCGACTGTGCAACAGCGTGCTCAAGGAGTAACAACTAAGCAGGAGCACGATCATACTGCCTGGCCACGAAGGCTACAACCTGATGATTAAGCCAAGTGGGCATTTTTTCCCCAATGGAGTTGCTAAGATGGGCGTCGGGCGTTGGCTGCCATGGTTGATTGATGATTGTTCCGTTCCGTCCGTAACGGGCTGAAACGAGTTCCCGCGATTGTCCCATCAACAGGATTTGGGGTCGTTGCGATGGGGCACACCGCTGCAACCTGCAATGAATTATCTGCAAACTGGGGCGGTGAGCGGAGGCAGGTGCCCGCCGTGCCATGCGATGCCGATGCGGGTGAACACGGCCGAGTTGAACAGAAGGGCGCGCACGAGATCCACGTACCAGACTGAGAAGCCTTATCTGCCGGTCATGATGTCAAGTCTGAACCAATTGGAATGGCAGGTACGTCAACTCAAGTGGTATTCCAACGGCAACCCGCAAAAAAAACTCCGCATCCATATGCGGACAGGGGGCACTAGTCCGCAGCCACGGATGCCGAAGGCCACCATCCAACGCTAGCCACATATTGTTTGTCAGTAAATTCAAATTCAAATCTACGTTGATCCACACAACGCGCCGGATCACATCTGCCCCGGACTGCATCCCTGATTACAATCAAAAAGAGGCAAATATGCTTAGGTTTTTACATGCCCAAAACGAAAAGAACATCAGCCCGACAGTCCGTGCATTTCTGCCCTGCCGACGGGCCATCCCAGCAAGATGCTTCCTGATCAAGGAGGTGCCGTCTCCGCCGCGTAGGCAACCTCCGCGTCCACGTCCACCTCTGCATCCGCCGTGTCCTCATCTTGCGCCACCGCCAACTCATTTTTCTGCCGCACCAACATCTGACAGCGGAACGATTGCACGATAATTCTAGCATCGATATCCAAAGAGTCGATATTCAAGGTCAATATCTTGGCGTTCTCTGCATTGGTGGCGATCTTCACCCTCTTTTCCTCGAGCGCGGCCTTCTTCTCCTCAAGCGTCGCCTTCCTCTCCTCGATCATGGTCCTCCTCTCTTCAAGCTTGATCTTCTTCTCTGTCGCATCCATCAACTGCTTGAATCTCCCCGCCTTCTGCTCCTCCTTGATGCCCGAGCGCCTCACGCCTTCTTCGCCAAGATCTCCACGAACCTCTCCGTCAGCTTGGCCACCGCATCTTTTCGCTTCGCCCTCTCCTCCTCCCACTTCTTACCCCGCAGATTTCTTCTAACCTTCTTCGACGGTTCTTGGGCTGGGTCGGTATGGTCATCGGTTTCATCCTCGTTGCTTAGGCGGTGGTCTTGGCAATGAAAAGGTTCCACTTTGGCTACCCATTCGACTTCAACCAATAATGCATGACGGTGAAGGACTTCTTCTCCAGCTTCTTGTACACCACACAAGCACGAGTAGGCTACAAAAGTGAAATAATGCAATCCGTCTACTGAGCCACAAAACAATACATATCCGGCTAGTGATCTACAATACTAGAGCATATTCGGCTAATGATCAACAAAACTAGAGTATATCCGGCTAGTGATCTACAAAATTAGAGCATATTCGGCTAGTGATCAACAAAACTAAAGCATATCCGGCTAGTGATCAACAAAACTAAAGTATATCCGGCTAGTGATTGGTATGTCCATTTTGTATCATGTTTTCTTATCGATATTTATTGCATTATAGACTGTTATTTCACTTTATGATACAATTCTTATGCCTTTTCTCTCTTATTTTGCAAGATTCATATGAAGAGGGAGATTGCCAGCAGCTGGAATTCTGGATCGGAAAGGGCTATATCGAAGACACCTTTTCTGCACAACTCCAAATGACCGGAAAATTGACAAATATTTATTTTGGAATATATAAAATATAATGGAGAAGAAATACCATAAGGGGAACCACTAGGAAGCGACACGCCTAAAGGGTCCTCCCCCCTCCCGTGAGCTTGTCGCGCCCCTGGCAGGCTCTGGGGCCCATCTTATCCTATATGGTGCCATTTGACCTAGAAAAAATCGGAAGGAAGGTTTCGGGACGAAGCGCCGCCGTCTCGAGGCGGAACCTGGGCAGCAGCATTTTTGCTCTCCTGCAGAGCAATTTCGCCAGGAAAACTTCCCTCCGGGAGGGGGGAAATCGAAGCCATTGTTATCATCAATGATCCTCTCATCATGGGAGCACCAATCTTCATCAACATCTTCACCAGCAACATCTCAGGTCAAACCCTATTTCACCTCTTGTATTCAATCTTTGTCTCAAAACCTCATATTGGTACACGTGGGTTGCTAGTAGTGTTGATTACATCTCATAGTTAATGATAGTTGGTTTATTTGGTGAAAGATTAAGTGTTTAGATCCTTAATGATATTCAATACCCCTATGCTCTTGAACACAGATGTGATTTTTGAGTAGTTACTTTTGTTCTTGAGGACATGGAAGAAGTCCAGTTATAAGTAATCATGTGAATTTGGTATTCATTTGATATTTTGATTATATGTATTGTGCTTTCCTTAGTGGTGTTATGTGAACGTCGACTATATGACACTTCACCATCTTTGGGCCTAAGGGAATGCATTATGGAGTAGTAATTAGATGATGGGTTGCTACAGAAGCTTAGAGCATCTCCAGCCGCCCCCCAACAGGCCCCCTAGGGCGCCTCTTTAACCGTCGGCATAGAAAAATAGCCCAGTCGCGCCCCCATGAGTTTGCCGGTTTGGGCCGAAATTGGCGCCGGCGGACCCAGGTCGAACACAGCGCGCTGGAGGCGACCTAGGGCGCCAGGGGGAAGAAAAATGGCGCGAAAACAAACCACGCCTGATTCCCCCTTGTGGGCCCACTGAGTCAGCGACTATGCCCGTCGTCCTCATCACCTCGCCTTGGCTCCCGCACGATTCAGTGTTGTCGCCGGCCAGCCTTCCATTGATGAAGGACGACGCGGTGATGGCGAGCCACCACCACGCGTCCACGCCATTTCCCGCCACGCGTCCACACTGCTCCCTGTTGGGTAACGTAGCATGCAATTTCAAAAAAAATCCTACGCTTCATGCAAGATCTATCTAGGAGATGCATAGCAACGAGAGGGGGAGAGTGTTTCCACGTACCCTCGTAGACCAAAAGCGGAAGCGTTTGCTTAACTCGGTCAATGTAGTCGAACGTCTTCTCGTTCCGACCGATCGAGTACCGAACGTACAGCACCTCCGAGTTCTGCACACGTTCAGCGCGATGACGTCCCTCGAGCTCTTGATCCAGCAGAGTTCGAGGAAGTAGATGAGTTTCGTCAGCACGATGGCATGGTGACGGTGATGGTGAAGTGATCCGCACATGGCTTCGCCTAAGCACTGCGAGAATATGACCGGAGACGTAGATGTTGGGGAACGTAACAAAAATTCAAAATTTTCTACGCATCACCAAGATCAATCTATGAAGATTCTAGCAACAAGAGAGAGGGGAGTGTATCTTCATACCCTTGAAGATCGTGATGCGGAACCGTTGCAAGAACGCGGTCGGTGGAGTCGTTCACAAGCGATTCAGATCGCGGCCGAATCCGATCTAAGCACCGAACAACGGTGCCTCCGCGTTCAACACACGTGCAACCCGGTGACGTCTCCCGTGCCTTGATCCAGCAAGG
This sequence comes from Triticum dicoccoides, assembly GCF_002162155.2. Lineage (NCBI taxonomy): Eukaryota > Viridiplantae > Streptophyta > Magnoliopsida > Poales > Poaceae > Triticum > Triticum dicoccoides. Next base: position 566,001,935 of record NC_041383.1, on the reverse strand, counting down.
AGAGAGGGAGAGGTTGGGGAAGACTCTGTCCAGCAGTAGCACAACGGCGTGGTGATGGAGGAGTGTGGCACTCCAGCAGGGCTTCGCCAAGCAAACGAGAGATGAGGAGGGAGAGGGGTAGGGCTGCGCCAGGAGAGAGGGAAACTCATGTCTTTGGCAGCCCCAACACCCCCACTATATATAGGGGAAGGGGAGAGGGGGCTGGGCCCCTCCAGATCCCATCTAGAGGGGAGGGGCGGCGGCCAGGAGGGGAGGCTTGCCCCCCAAGCAAGGTGAAGGCGCCTCCCTCCCCTAGGGTTTTCAACCCTAGGCGCCTTGGGCCCTTGGGGAGGGGCGCACCAGCCCACTAGGGGCTGGTTCCCTCCCATATTCAGCCCATCAAGTCCCCCGGGGCAGGTGGGCCCACCCGGTGGACCTCCGGACACCTTTCGGTGGTCCCGGTACAATACCGATAACCCCCGAAACTATTCCAGTGACTGAAACTGGACTTTCCATATATAAATCTTTACCTGCGGACCATTCCGGAACTCCTCATGACGTCCGAGATCTCATCCGGGACTCCTAACAACCGGTAACCACATACAAACTTCCTTTATAACCCTAGCGTCATCGAACCTTAAGTGTGTAGACCCTACGGGTTCGGGAATCATGCACACATGACCGAGTCAGCTCTCTGGACAATAACCAACAACGGGATCTGGATACCCATGTTGTCTCCCACATGTTCCACGATGATCTCATCGGATGAACCATGATGTCGAGGATTCAATCAATCCCGTATACAATTCCCTTTGTCCATTGGTATGTTACTTGCCCGAGATTCGATCGGCGGTATCCCTATACCTTGTTCAATCTCGTTACCGGCAAGTCTCTTTACTAGTTCCATAATGCATGATCTCGTGACTAACTACTTAGTCACATTGAGCTCATTATGATGATGCATTACCGAGTGGGCCCAGAGATACCTCTCCGTCATACGGAGTGACAAATCCCAGTCTCGATTCGTACCAACCCAACAGAAACTTTCGGAGATACCTGTAGTGCACCTTTATAGCCACCCAGTTACGTTCTGACGTTTGGTACACCCAAAGCATTCCTATGGTATCCGGGAGTTGCACAATCTCATGGTCTAAGGAAATGATACTTGACATTAGAAAAGCTTTAGCAAACGAACCACACAATCTTGTGCTATGCTTAGGATTGGGTCTTGTCCATCACATCATTCTCCTAATGATGTGATCCCGTTATCAATGACATCCTATGTCCATGGTCAGGAAACCATAACCATCTATTGATCAACGAGCTAGTCAACTAGAGGCTCACTAGGGACATGTTGTGCTCTATGTATTCACACATGTATTATGTTTCCAGTTAATACAATTATAGCATGAACAATAGACAATTATCATGAACGAGGAAATACAATAATAACCATTTTATTATTGCCTCCAGGGCATATTTCCAATAGTCTCCCACTTGCACTAGAGTCAATAATCTAGTTCACATCACTATGTGATTGTAATGAATTCAACACCCATGGGGTTTGATCATATCTCGCTTGTGAGAGAGGTTATTAGTCAACGGGTATGAACCTTTCAGATCCTTGTGTGCTTTACAAATCTCTATGTCATCTTGTAGATGCAGCTACCACGCTCTATTTGGAGCTATTCCAAATAACTGTTCTACTATACAAATCCGGTTTACTACTCAGAATCATCCAGATTAGTGTCAAAGTTTGCATCGGTGTAACCCTTTATGACGAACTCTTTGACCACCTCCATAATCGAGAAAATTCCTTAGTCCACTAGTTACTAAGGATAACCTTGACCGTTGTCCTGTGATCCATTCCTAAATCACACTTGTACCCCTTGACAGACTCATGGCAAGGCACACTTCAGGTGCGGTACACAGCATAGCATACTTTAGAGCCTACGTCTAAAGCATAGGGGACGACATTCGTCCTTTCTCTCTATTCTGCCGTGGTCAGGTCTTGAGTCTTACTCAATACTCACACCTTATAACACAACCAAGAACTCCTTCTTTGCCGATCTATTTTGAACTCCTTTAAAATCTTGTCACGGTATGTGTTTGTTTGAAAGTACTATTAAGGGATATTGATCTATCCTTATAGGTCTTGATGCTCAATGTTCAAGTAGCTTAATTCAGGTTTTCCATTGAAAAACACTTTTCAAATAACCCTATATGCTTTCCAGAAACTATACATCATTTCTGATCAACAATATGTCAACAACATATACTCATCAGAAATGCTATAGTGCTCCCGCTCACTTCTTTGGAAATACAAGTTTCTCATAAACTTTGTATAAACCCAAAAACTTTGATCATCTCATCAAAGTGTATATTCCAACTCCGAGATGCTTACTCCAGTCCTTAGAAGGATTGCTGGAGCTTTGCATACTTGTTAGCATCTTTTAGGATTGACAAAACCTTCTGGTTGTATCACATACAACCTTTCCTCAAGAGTATCGTCGAGGAAACAATGTTTTGACATCCTATCTGCAGGATTTCATAAATAATGCAATAACTGCTAATATAATTTCAACAGACTCTTAGCATCGCTACGAGTGAGAAAGTCTCATCATAGTCAACTCCTTGAACTTGTCAGAAAACATCTTAGTGACAAGTCGAGCTTTCTTAATGGTGACACTTACCATCATTGTCCGTCTTCCTTTTAAAATCCATCTGTACTCAACAGCCTTACGACCATCTAGTAGTTCTTCCAAAGTCTATACTTTGTTTTCATACATGGATCCTTTCTCGGATTTTATGGCCTCGAGCCATTCGTCGGAATCCAGGCCCACCATCGCTTCTCCATAGCTCGTAGGTTCATTGTTGTCTAGCAACATGACCTCCAAGACAGGATTACCGTACCACTCTGAAGCAGTACGCGTCCTTGTCGACCTACGAGGTTTGGTAGTGACTTGATCCGAAGTTTCATGATCACTATCATCAGCTTCCACTTCAATTGGTGTAGGCGCCACAGGAACAATTTCCTGTGCCCTGCTACACAGTAGTGGAAGTGGTGGTTCAATAACCTTATCAAGTCTCAACCATCCTCCCACTCAATTCTTTTGAGAGAAACCATCCTCAAGAAAGGACCCTTTTCTAGAAACAATCACATTTTCTTCTGGATCTGAGATAGGAGGTATACCCAACTATTTTGGGTATCCTATGAAGATGCATTTATCAGCTTTGGGTTTGAGCTTATCAGCCTGAAACTTTTTCACATAAGCGTCGCAGCCCCAAACTTTCAAGAAATGACAGCTTAGGTTTCTCTAAACTATAGTTCACACGGTGTCATCTCAACAGAATTATGTGGTGCCCTATTAAAGTGAATGCGGTTGTCTCTAATGCCTAATCCATAAACGATAGTGGTAATTCGATAAGAGACATCATGGTATGCCCCATATCCAATAGGGTGCATCTATGATGTTCGGACACACCATCACACTATGGTGTTCCAGGCGGTATTTGTTGTGAAACAATTTCCACAATGTCTTAATAGTGTGCCAAACACGTAACTCAGATATTCATCTCTATGATCATATCATAGACATTCTATCCTCTTGTCACGACGATCTTCAACTTCACTTTGAAATTACTTGAACCTTTCAATAATTCAGACTTGTGTTTCATCAAGTAAATATACTCAGTTGTTGGAAATATGCCCTAGAGGCAATAATAAAATGATTATTATTATATTTCCTTGTTCATGATAATTGTCTGTTATTCATGCTATAATTGTGTTATCCGGAAATCATAATACATGTGTGAATACATAGACCACAACATGTCCCTGGTAACCCTCTAGTTGACTAGCTCGTTGATCAATAGACAGTCATGGTTTCCTGACTATGGACATTGGATGTCATTGATAACGGGATCACATCATTAGGAGAATGATGTGATGGACAAGACCCAATCCTAAGCATAGCACAAGATCGTGTAGTTCGTTTGCTAGAGCTTTTCCAATGTCAAGTACCATTTCCTTAGACCACGAGATCGTGTAACTCCCGGATACCGTAGGAGTGCTTTGGGTGTACCAAACGTCACAACGTAACTGGGTGACTATAAAGGTATACTACAGGTATCCCTGAAAGTATCTGTTGGGTTGACACGGATCGAGACTGGGATTTGTCACTCCATATGACGGAGAGGTATATCTGGGCCCACTCGGTAATTCATCATCATAATGAGCTCAATGTGACCAAGTGGTTGGTCATGGGATCATGCATTACGGTATGAGTAAAGTGACTTGCCGGTAACGAGGTTGAACGAGGTATTGGGATACCGACGATCAAATCTCGGGCAAGTAATGTACCGATTGACAAAGGGAATTGTATATGGGATTACTTGAATCCTCGACATCGTGGTTCATTCGATGAGATCATCGTGGAACATGTGGGAGCCAACATGGGTATCCAGATCCCGCTGTTGGTTATAGGCCGGAGAGCTGTCTCGGTCATGTCTACGTGATTCCCGAACCCGTAGGGTCTACACACTTAAGGTTCGGTGACGCTAGGGTTGTAGAGATATTAGTATGCGGTAACCCGAAAGTTGTTCGGAGTCCCGGATGAGATCCCAGACGCCACGAGGAGTTCCGGAATGGTCCGGAGGTGAAGATTTGTATATAGGAAGTCTAGTTTCGGCCACCGGGAAAGTTTTAGGGGTCACCAGTATTGTACCGGGACCACCAGAAGGGTCCCGGGGGTCCACCGGGTGGGGCCACCTATCCCGAAGGGCCACATGGTCTGAAGTGGGAAGGGAACCAGCCCCTGGTGGGCTGGTGCGCCCCCCTTGGGCCTCCCCCTGCGCCTAGGGTTGGAAACCCTAGGGGTGGGGGCGCCCCACTTGACTTGGGGGGCAAGTTCCCCCCTTGGCCGCCGCCCCCTCCCCCCCTTGAGATTAGATCTCTAGGGGGCCGACGCCCTCCCAGGGCCCCTATATAAAGAGGGGGAAAGGGAGGGCAGCCGTACCCTAGTCCCTGGCGCCTCCCTCTCCCCCCCGTAACTTCCACTCGCTGAGCTTGGCGAAGCCCTGCCGAGATCGCCGCTACTTCCACCACCACGCCGTCGTGCTGCTGGATCTCCATCAACCTCTCCTTCCCCTTGCTGGATCAAGAAGGAGGATACGTCTTCCCCAACCGTACGTGTGTTGAACGCGGAGGTGCCGTCCGTTCGGCACTAGGATCTTCGATGATTTGGATCACGATGAGTATGACTCCCTCAACCCCGTTCTCTTGAACGCTTCCGCTCGCGATCTACAAGGGTATGTAGATGCACTCCTCTCTCTCGTTGCTAGATGACTCCATAGATTGATCTTGGCGAAGCGTAGAAATTTTTTATTTTCTGCAACGTTCCCCAACAGTGGCATCATGAGCTAGGTCTATGCGTAGTTTCTATGCACGAGTAGAACACAATCTTGTTGTGGGCGTAGATGTTGTCAATTTTCTTGCCACTACTAGTCTTATCTTGTTTTGGCGGCATCGTGGGATGAAGCGGCCCGGACCAACCTTACACGTGCGCTTATGTGAGACAAGTTCCACCGACTGACATGCACTAGTTGCATAAGGTGGCTAGCGGGTGTCTGTCTCTCCCACTTTAGTCCGATCGGATTCGATGAAAAGGGTCCTTATGAAGGGTAAATAGAAATTGGCATATCACGTTGTGATTTTGGCGTAGGTAAGAATCGTTCTTGCTAGAACCCTATAGCAGCCATGTAAAACTTGCAACAACAATTAGAGGACGTCTAACTTGTTTTTGCAGCATATGCCTTGTGATGTGATATGGCCAAAAGGATGTGATGAATGAATTATATGTGATGTATGAGATTGATCATGTTCTTGTAATAGGAATCATGACTTGCATGTCGATGAGTATGACAACCCACAGGAGCCATAGGAGTTGTCTTTATTTATTTTATGACCTGCGTGTCATTGAATAACGCCATGTAATTACTTTACTTCTTTGCTAAACCGTTAGCCATAGTAGTAGAAGTAATAGTTGGCGAACAACTTCATGGAGATACGATGATGGAGATCATGGTGTCATGCCAGTGACGAAGATGATCATGGCGCCCCGAAGATGGAGATCAAAGGAGCAATATGATATTGGCCATATCATGTCACTATTTGATTGCATGTGATGTTTATCATGTTTTTGCATCTTATTTGCTTAGAACGACGGTAGTAAATAAGACGATCCCTCATAATAATTTCTAGAAAGTGTTCCCCCTAACTGTGCGCCGTTGCGAAAGTTCGTTGTTTCGAAGCACCACGTGATGATCGGGTGTGATAGATCCTAACGTTCACATACAACGGGTGTAAGCCAGATTTGCACATGCAAAACACTTAGGTTGACTTGACGAGCCTAGCATGTACAGATGATACGTCTCCAACGTATCTATAATTTTTTATTACTCCATGCTACTTTATCTACTGTTTTAGGCAATATTGGGCTTTATTATCCACTTTTATATTATTTTCGGGACTAACCTATTAATCGGAGGCCCAGCCCAGATTTGTTGTTTTATGCCTATTTCAGTGTTTCAAGGAAAAGGAATATCAGACGGAGTCAAAACGGAACGAAATCAACTGGAGAAGTTATTTTTGGAAGGAAACCCACCTGATGGACTTGTACCCCACGTCAGAAGATATGGGAGGTGCTCACGAGGGTGGGGGGCGCACCCACCCCCCTAGGGCGCGCCCCCTGCCTCGTGGGCCCCCTGTAGCTCCACCGACATACCCCTTGCACCCATATATACCTACATACCCTAAAACTTCCAGAACAGAAGATAGATCGGGAGTTCCGCTGCCGCAAGCCTCTGTAGCCACCAAAAACCAATCGGGACCCTGTTCCGGCACCCTGCCGGAGGGGGATCCCATCACCGGAGGCCATCTTCATCATCCCGGCGCTATCCATGACGAGGAGGGAGTAGTTCACCCTCGGGGCTGAGGGTATGTACCAGTAGCTATGTGTTTGATCTCTCTCTCTCATGTTCCTCTATGGCACTATCTTGATGTATCCCAAGCTTTGCTATTGTACTTGGATCTTATGATGTTTCTCCCCCTCTACTCTCTTGTGATGAATTGAGTTTCCCCTTTGAAGTTATCTTATCGGATTGAGTCTTTATGAGAACACTTGATGTATGTCTTGCCATGATTATCTGTGGTGACAATGGGATATCATGTGCCACTTGATGTATGTTTTGGTGACCAACTTGCGGGTTCCACCCATGAACCTATGCATAGGGGTTGGCACACGTTCTTGACTCTCCGGTAGAAACTTTGGGGCACTTTTTGAAGTACTTTTATGTTGGTTGGATGAATCTGAGATTGTGTGATGCATATCGTATAATCATGCCCACGGATACTTGAGGTGACAATGGAGTATCTAGGTGACATTAGGGTTTTGGTTGATTTGTGTCTTAAGGTGTTATTCTAGTACGAACTCTTTTATAGATCGATCCGAAAGAATAACTTTGAGGTGGTTTCGTACCCTACCATAATCTCTACGTTTGTTCTCCGCTATTAGTGGCTTTGGAGTGACTCTTTGTTGCATGTTGAGGGCTTGTCATATGTTCTATCTATGTTATTATTGTTGAGAGAACTTGCACTAGTGAAAGTATGAACCCTGGGCCTTGTTTCCTACCATTGCAATACCGTTTACGCTCACTTTTATCGCTCGTTACCTTGCTGTTTTTATTATTTCAGATTACAAAAACCTATATCTACTATCTATTTTGCACTTGTATCTTCATCTCTTCGCCGAACTAGTGCACATATACAATTTACCATTGTATTGGGTGTGTTGGGGACACAAGAGACTCTTTGTTATTTGGTTGCAGGGTTGCTTGAGAGAGACCATCTTCATCTTACGCCTCCTACGGATTGATAAACCTTAGGTCATCCACTTGAGGGAAATTTGCTACTGTCCTACAAACCTGTGCACTTGCAGGCCCAACAACGTCTACAAGAAGAAGGTTGTGTAGTAGACATCAAGCTCTTTTCTAGCACCGTTGCTGGGGAGGCTAGGTAAAGGGTACTCACACTCCGTCACTAAGCTCTTTTTTGGTGAGGTGATTGCTTGAAGGTATATCTTTAGATCTTGCAATCGAATCTTTTTGTTTCTTGTTTTAGCACTATTTTAGTTTCTAAAAGAAAATTACAAAAAAATGGAATTAAGTTTGTCTCATACGCTTCACCTTTTTAATATCTTTCGTGAGTATGATGGAAAGGACAATTGTGCTCAAGTACTAGAAGAAGAATTACATAGAATTCTTGGCATAAAATATATGAATGATGAGCATGATTGCAATGTTGTTAGTATGAATTCCCTGAATACCCATGATGCTAATGATATGCAAAGCCACAAGCTTGGGGAAGCTATGTTTGATGGAGATGATATTTTTTGTCCCCCAAGCTTTGATGAGCAAATTTACTATGATGAAAGCATGCCTCCTATCTATGATGATTATTGTGATGACACGTATGCTTTGAAGAATAATGATAACCATGAAACGTGTCATCTTGATCTTAATTTTCAATCACATGATAGTTATTTTATTGAGTTTGCTCCCACTATTATTCATGAGAAGAATTTTGCTTATGTGGAGAGTAGTAAATTTTCTATGCTTGTAGTTCATGAAAAGAATGTTTTAGGTTCTGGTTATATTGTTGAATTCATTCATGATGCTACTGAAAATTATTATGAGAGAGGAACATATGCTTGTAGGAATTGCAATAATGCCAAGTTTCCTCTCAATGTGCTTAAATTCTTGAAGCTATGCTTGTGTTACCTTCCTATGCTAGTTGATTATTGTTCCCATAAGTTTTTTACTCACAAAATCCCTATGCATAGGAAGTGGGTTAGACTTAAATGTGCTAGTCATATGCTTCATGATGCTTCCGTTATGTTTCAATTCTTATCTTTTATGTGAGCATCATTGTCATCATCATGCCTAGCTAGAAAGGCATTAAAAAAAGCTCTTGTTGGGAGACAACCCAATATTTATCCTTACTGTTTTTGTGTGTCCACATGATTATGCTACTGTAGTGATCATGTTTTATAGCTTTTGTTTCAATAAAGTGCCAAGTAGAACCTTTGGGAAGACCTGGGTGAAGTTTATGTGATCTTGCTGTTAAAAACAGAAACTTTAGCGCTCACGAGCTTAGCTGCCATTTTTTACTGGATAGTGGTTTTAGGTTGATTCTTTTTGCAGATGATTAATAGACAAATTGCTCAGGTCCATCAATTTATTTCATAATTTTTGGGGTTCCAGAAGTATACGTTTCATACAGATTACTACAGACTGTTCTGTTTTTGACAGATTCTGTTTTCTATGTGTTGTTTGCTTATTTTGATGCATTTATGGCTAGTATTAAGTTGTATGAACCATAGAGAAGTTAGAATACAGTAGATATTACACCAATATTAATTTAGAATGAGTTCATTACAGTACCTAAGTGGTGGTTTTATTTTCTTATACTAACAGAGCTTATGAGTTTTATTTTGAGTTTTGTGTGGTCGAAGTTTTCAAGTTTTGGGTAAAGATTCGATGGACTATGGAATAAGGAGTGGCAAGAGCCTAAGCTTGGGGATGCCCCGGAAGGCATCCCCTCTTTCGTCTTGGTTCATCGGTAACTTTACTTGGAGCTATATTTTTATTCACCACATGATATGTGTTTTGCTTGGAGCGTCATTTTCTTTTGTTAGTTTTTGCTTGCTGTTAGTTAGAATAATGTTTTGCTTCTTTAGGTTCAATAAAAAAGTCAAGGATAGCCTTTGCCATGCTTATTTTGCTAGTTTGCATGTTGCTGTTTGAAAACAGAAAGTTTACTGCTGTTGCAAAAATTCCCTAGAAAAGTCAGAGCATGGTCTAACGTTGAATCTTTTTGCATATTGAGCTCTGATAAATTTATTACAGTGGGAATTTTAGTTCATAATTTTTGGGGTCAGGGAAGTATTGATACTATTGCATTCTTTACAGACTATACTGTTTTGGTAGATTGCTGCTATGTTTGCATTGTTTACGTATGTTTGCTTGTTTAATGATTCTATTTGAGGATAGGAGTATTAAATATACAGAGGCATTTAATATGCAATGTTGAATAATAATTTAAGTGATTTGTTACAGTAGAAAATGATAAGGTTTTGCATGGTTTATACTAACCTATCTCACGAGTTCTTGTTGAGTTTGTTGTGAATGAACCTTTTGATAAAAAGAGAAACCATGGTATGAGAGGAATTAAGGAGACACAAAAGCTCAAGCTTGGGGATGCCCAAGGAACCCCAAGATAATATTTCAAGAAGTCTCAAGCATCTAAGCTTGGGGATGCCCCGGTAGGCATCCCACCTTTCTTCTTCAACAACTATCGGTTAGTATCGGTTGAGCCTAAGTTTTTGCTTCTTCACATGAGTTGTGCTATCATTGCATTGTAGTTTTATTTAGCTTTGCTTGCTGTTTGAATAAAGTATCAAGATCTGAAATTATTAAATGGGAGAGTCTTCACTTAGTTGCATAATTATTCGACTACTCATTGATCTTCACTTATATCTTTCGGAGTAGTTTTTGTTATTGCTCTAGTACTTCACTTATATCTTTTAGATCACGGTGGTGGATTTGTTTTAAAGAAACTATTGATCTCTCATGCTTCACTTAGATTATTTTGAGAGTCGTTAATAGCATGGTAATTTGCTTAAAATTAATATACTTGGTATTTAAGATATGTGAAACTTTCTTTTGAGTGAATTGAATACAAAGATAAGTTTGATGCTTGATAATTGTTTTGAGATATGGAGGTGATAATATCAAAGTCGTGCTAGTTGGGTGATTATGAATTTGAGAAATGCTTGTGTTGAAGTCTGCAAGTCCCGTAGCATGCACGTATGGTTAAAGTTGTGTAACAAATTTGAAACATGAAGTGTACCTGGCTTGTGCATCCTTATGAGTGGCGGTCGGGGGCGAGCGATAGTCTTTTCCTACCAATCTATCCCCATAGGAGCATGCGCGTAGTACTTGATTTTTGATGACTTCTAAATTTTTGCAATAAGTATATGAGTTCTTTTGACTAATGTTGGGTCCATGGATTATACGCACTCTCACCTTTACGCCATTGCTAGCCTCTTCGGTACCGTGCATTGCCCTTTCTCACCTTGAGAGTTGGTGCAAACTTCGCCGGTGCATCCAAACCCCGTGATATGATACGCTCTATCACACATAAACCTCCTTATATCTTCCTCAAAACAGCCACCATACCTACCTATTATGGCATTTCCATAGCCATTCCGAGATATATTGCCATGCAACTTCCACCATCATCATCATGACATACATTATTTTTGTCATATTGCCATTGCATGATCATGTAGTTGACATCGTATTTGTGGCAAATCCACCATGCATTATTTTTCATACATGTCACTCTTGATTCATTGCACCATCCCGGTACACCGCCGGAGGCATTCATATAGAGTCATACCTTCTTCTAGTTTCAAGTTGTAATCCTCATGTTGTAATCAATGAAGTGTGATGATCATCATTATTAGAGCATTTCCCAAATAAAAAAAGAAAAAGAGAAAGGCCAAAATAAAAAAGAAAGGCCCAAAAAAAAGGGCAATGCTACTATCTCTTTTTTCCACACTTGTGCTTCAAAGTAGCAGCATGTTCTTCATGTAGTGAGTCTCATATTTTGTGCTTCAAAGTGGCACCTCGTTCTTCATGTAGTGAGTCTCATATATTGTGCTTCAAAGTAGCACCATGTTTTCATATAGTGAGTCTCATAAGTTGTCTTTTTCATTCTAGTGGGAATTTTTCATTATAGAACTTGGCTTGTATATTCCTACGATGGGTTTCCTCAAATGCCCTAGGTCTTCATGAACAAGCAAGTTGGATGCACACCCACTAGTTTTCTTTTGTTGAGCATTCATAGCTCTAGTGCATCCGTTGCATGGCAATCCCTACTCCTCATGTTGACATCAATTGATGGGCATCTCCATAGCCCGTTGATTATCCTCGTCAATGTGAGACTTTCTCCTTTTTTGTCTTCTCCACACAATCCCCATCATCATATTCTATTCCACCCATAGTGCTATATCCATGGCTCACGCTCATGTATTGCGTGAAGGTTGAAAAAGTTTGAGATTATTTAAGTATGAAACAATTGCTTGGCTTGTCATCGGGGGTATAGAAGTTGGGAACATCTTTGTGTGACGAAAATGAAGCATAGCCTAACTATATGATTTTGTAGGGATAAATTTCTTTTGGCCAAGTTATTTTGAGAAGACATGATTGCTTTGATTAGTATGCTTGAAGTATTATTATTTTTATGTCAATATGAACTTTTGTCTTGAATCTTTCGGATCTGAATATTCATATCACAAGTAAGAAGAATTACATTGAAATTATGCTGAGTAGCACTCCGCATCAAAAATTCTTTTTTATCATTTACCTACTCGAGGACGAGCAGGAATTAAGCTTGGAGATGCTTGATACGTCTTCAACGTATTTATAATTTTTGATTGCTCCATGCTACTTTATCTACTGTTTTAGGCAATATTGGGCTTTATTATCCACTTTTATATTATTTTTGGGACTAACCTATTGAAGGAAATATGCCCTAGAGGCAATAATAAAGTTATTATTTATTTCCTTATATCATGATAAATGTTTATTATTCATGCTAGAATTGTATTAACCGGAAACATGATACATGTGTGAATACATAGACAAACATAGTGTCACTAGTATGCCTCTACTTGACTAGCTCGTTTATCAAAGATGGTTATGTTTCCTAGCCATGGACAAAAGAGTTGTCATTTGATTAAAGGGATCACATCATTAGGAGAATGATGTGATTGACTTGACCCATTCTATTAGCTTAGCACTTGATCGTTTAGTATGTTGCTATTGCTTTCTTCATGACTTATACATGTTCCTGTAACTATGAGATTATGCAACTCCCCTTTACCGGAGGAACACTTTGGGTGCTACCAAACGTCACAACGTAACTGGGTGGTTATAAAGGAGTACTACAGGTGTCTCCAAAGGTACATGTTGGGTTGGCGTATTTCGAGATTAGGTTTTGTCACTCCGATTGTCGGAGAGGTATCTCTGGGCCCTCTCGGTAATGCACATCACTATAAGCCTTGCAAGCATTGTGACTAATGAGTTAGTTGCGGGATGATGCATTATGTAACGAGAAAAGAGACTTGCCGGTAATGAGATTGAACTAGGTATTGGATACCGACGATCGAATCTCGGGCAAGTAACATACCGATGACAAAGGAACAACGTATGTTGTTATGCGGTTTGACCGATAAAGATCTTCGTAGAATATGTAGGAGCCAATATGAGCATCCAGGTTCCGCTATAAGTTATTGACCAAGAATAGTTCTAGGTCATGTCTACATAGTTCTCGAACCCGTAGGGTCCGCACGCTTAAGGTTTCGATGACAGATATATTATGAGTTTATGAGTTTTGATGTACCGAAGGAGTTCGAAGTCCCGGATGAGATCGGGGACATGACGAGAAGTCTCGAAATGGTCGAGACGTAAAGATCTATATATTGGATGACTATATTCGGACTTCGGAAAGGTTCCGAGTGATTCGGGTATTTTTCAGAGTACCGGAGAGTTACGGGAATTCGCCGGGGAGTATATGGGCCTTATTGGGCCATACGGGAATAGAGGAGAGAGGCCGAAAGGAAGGAGGCGTGCAGCCCCCCTCTGGTCCGAATTGGACAAGGGGTGCGGCCCCCTTTTCCTTCCTCCTCTCCCCCTCTTTCCCCCTTCTCCTACTCCAACAAGGAAGGAGGGAGTCCTACTCCCGGTGGGAGTAGGACTCCCCTTGGCGTGCCCCTCCTTGGCCGGCCGCCCCCTCCCCCCTTGCTCCTTTATATACGGGGGCAGGGGGGCACCTCTAGGCACAACACAAGTTGATCTACGGATCGTTCCTTAGGCGTGTGCGGTGCCCCCTCCACCATATTCCACCTCGGTCATATCGTCGCGGAGTTTAGGCGAAGCCCTGCGCCAGTCGAACATCATCATCGTCATCACGCCGTCGTGCTGACGGAACTCATCCCCGAAGCTTTGCTGGATCGGAGCCCGGGGATCGTCATCGAGCTGAACGTGTGCTGAACTCGGAGGTGCCGTACGTTCGGTGCTTGGATCGGTCGGATCGTGAAGACGTACGACTACATCAACCGCGTTGTGCTAACGCTTCCGCTTACAGTCTACGAGGGTACGTGGACAACACTCTCCCCTCTCGTTGCTATGCCATCACCATGATCTTGCGTGTGCATAGGAATTTTTTTGAAATTACTACGTTCCCCAACAGTGGTATTAGAGCCTAGGTTTTATGCGTTGATGTTATATGCACGAGTAGAACACAAGTGAGTTGTGGGCGATACAAGTCATACTGCTTACCAGCATGTCATACTTTGGTTCGGCGGTATTGTGAGATGAAGCGGCCCGGACCGACATTACGCGTACGCTTACGCGAGACTGGTTTCACCGTTACGAGCACTTGTGCTTAAAGGTGGCTGGCGGGTGTCTGTCTCTCTCACTTTAGCTGAATCAAGTGTGGCTACGCCCGGTCCTTGCGAAGGTTAAAGCAGCACCAACTTGACGAACTATCGTTGTGGTTTTTTATGCGTAGGTAAGAACGGTTCTTGCTAAAGCCCGTAGCAGCCACGTAAAATTTGCAACAACAAAGTAGAGGACGTCTAACTTGTTTTTGCAGGGCATGTTCTGATGTGATATGGTCAAGACGTGATGAGATATAAGTTGTTGTATGAGATGATCATGTTTTGTTGAAGTTATCGGCAATTGGAAGAAGCCCTATGGTTGTCTCTTTGTTGCATAAGATGCAAGTGCCAAATAATTGCTTTACTTTATCGCTATGCGATAGCAATAGTTGCAAGAGCAATAGTTAGCGAGATGACCATGTGACGACACATTGATATTGATCAAGATGATGAAGATCATGGTGTCGTGCCGGTGACGATAGTGATCATGACAGTACTTTGGAGATGGAGATCAAAGGCGCAAGATGATCATGGCCCTATCATGTCACATATTTTGATTGCATATGATGTTTATCTGTTATACATCTTATTCTGTTTTGTTTGACAGTAGCATTTTAAGATGATCTCTCACTAATTATCA
The DNA here is from genome assembly GCF_002162155.2 of Triticum dicoccoides. Lineage (NCBI taxonomy): Eukaryota > Viridiplantae > Streptophyta > Magnoliopsida > Poales > Poaceae > Triticum > Triticum dicoccoides. The sequence continues at coordinate 565,986,749 of NC_041383.1, read as the reverse complement.
AGAAGTGTTCTCCCTGAGTATGCACCATTGCGAAAGTTCTTCGTACTGAGACACCACGTGATGATCGGGTGTGATAGGCTCTACGTTCAAATACAACGGGTGCAAAACAGTTGCACACGCGGAATAGTCAGGTTAAACTTGACGAGCCTAGCATATACAGATATGGCCTCGGAACACGGAGACCGAAAGGTCGAGCGTGAATCATATAGTAGATATGATCAACATAGTGATGTTCACCATTGAAAACTACTCCATCTCACGTGATGATCGGACATGGTTTAGTTAATTTGGATCACGTAATCACTTAGATGACTAGAGAGATGTCTGTCTAAGTGGGAGTTCTTAAGTAATATGATTAATTGAACTTAAATTTATCATGAACTTAGTCCTGGTAGTATTTTGCAAATTATGTTGTAGATCAATAGCTTGCGTTGTTGCTTTCATATGTTTATTTTGATATGTTCCTAGAGAAAATTGTGTTGAAAGATGTTAGTAGCAATGATGCGGATTGGATCCGTGATCTGAGGTTTATCCTCATTGCTGCACAGAAGAATTATGTCCTTAATGCACCGCTAGGTGATAGACCTATTGCAGGAGCAGATGCAGACGTTATGAACGTTTGGCTGGCTCAATATGATGACTACTTGATAGTTAAGTGCACCATGCTTAATGGCTTAGAATCGGGACTTTAAAGACGTTTTGAATGTCATGGACCATATGAGATGTTCCAGGAGTTGAAGTTAATATTTCAAGCAAATACCCGAGTTGAGAGATATGAAGTCTCCAACAAGTTCTATAGCTAAAAGATGGAGGAGAACTGCTCAACTAGTGAGCAAGTGCTTAGATTGTCTGAGTACTACAATCGCTTGAATCAAGTGGGAGTTAATCTTCCAGATAAGATAGTGATTGATAAAGTTCTCTAGTCACCATCACCAAGTTTGTAGAACTTCATGATGAACTATAATATGCAAGGGATGATGAAAACAATTCCCAAGCTCTTCGCGATGCAAAAATCAGCGAAGGTAGAAATCAAAGAAAAACATCAAAGTGTTGATGGTGGACAGGATCACTAGTTTCAAGAAAAAGGGCAAAGGGAAGAAGGGGAACTTCAAGAAGAACAGCAAGCAAGTTGCTGCTCAAGTGAAGAAGCCCAAGTCTGGACCTAAGCCTAAGACTAAGTGATTCTACTGCAAAGGGACTGGTCACTGGAAGTGGAACTACCCCAAGTATTTGGCGGATAAGAAGGATGGCAAAAGTGAACAAAGGTATATTGGATATACATGTTATTGATGTGTACTTTACTAGTGTTTATAGCAACCCCTCGGCATTTTGATACTGGTTCAGTTGCTAAGAGTAGTAACTCGAAACGGGAGTTGCAGAATAAACAGAAAATAGTAAAAAGGCGAGGTGACAATGTGTGTTGGAAGTAGTTCCAAGATTGATATGATCATCATCACACACTCCCTATACTTTCGGGATTAGTGTTGAAACTAAATAAGTGTTATTTGGTGTTTGCGTTGAGCATGAATATGATTTGATCATGTTTATTGCAATACGGTTATTCATTTAAGTAAGAGAATAAATTGTTGTTCTGTTTACATGAATAAAACCTTATATGGTTACACACCCAATGAAAATGGTTCGTTGGATCTCGATCGTAGTGATACACATATTCATAATATTGAAACCAAAAGATGCAAAGTTAATAATGATAGTGCAACTTATTTGTGGCACTGCAGTTTAGGTCATATTGGTGTAAAGCGCATGAAAAAACTCCATGCTGATGGGATTTTGGAATCACTTGATTATGAATCACTTGATGCTTGCGAACCATGCCTTATGGGCAAGATGACTAAAGACTCCGTTCTCTGGAACAATAGAGCGAGCAACTGACTTATTGGAAATAATACATACTAATGTATGCGATCCGATGAGTGTTGAGGCTCGCGGCAAGTATCATTATTTTCTGACCTTCACAGATGATTTGAGCAGATATGAGTATATCTACTTGATAAAAAATAAGTCTGAAATAGTTGAAAGGTTCAAAGAATTTCAGAGTGAAGTGGAGAATCATCGTAACAAGAAAATAAAGTATCTGTGATTTGATCGCGGAGACAAATATTTGAGTTACGAGTTTGGTCTTCAATTAAAACAATGTGGAATAGTTTCACAAAATCACGCCACCTGGAACACCACAATTTAATGGTGTGTCCGAACATCGTAATCGTACTTTACTAGATATGGTGCGATCTATGATATCTCTTATTGGTTTACCACTATCGTTTTGGGGTTATGCATTAGAGACAACTGCATTCACGTTTAAAAAGGGCACCATTTAAATACGTTGAGACGACACCGTATGAACTATGGTTTAGCAGTAAACCTAAGCTGTCGTTTCTTAAAGTTTGGAGTTGCGATGCTTATATGAAAAAAGGTTTTCAACCTGATAAGCTCGAACCCAAATCGGAGAAGTGCATCTTCATAGAATACCCAAAGGAAACTGTTGGGTACACCTTCTATCACAGATCCGAAGGAGAAACATTCGTTGCTAAGAATGGATCCTTTCTAGAGAAGTAGTTTCTCTTGAAATAAGTGAGTGGGAGGAAAGTAGAACTTGATGAGGTACCTATACCTGCTCCCTCATTTGAAAGTAGTTCATCACAGAAATCTGTTCCTGTGACTACTACACCAATTAGTGAGGAAGTTAATGATGATGATCATGAAACTTCAGATTAAGTTACTACAGAATCTCGTAGGTCTTACAGAGTAAGATCCGCACCAGAGTGGTACGGTAATCCTGTTCTGGAAGTTATGTTACTAGACCATGACGAACCTACGAACTATGAAGAAGTGATGGTGAGCCTAGATTCCGCAAAATGGCTTGAGGCCATGAGATCTGAGATAAGATCCATGTATGAAAACAAAGTATGGACTTTGATTGACTTGCCCAATGATCGACGAGACATTCAGATTAAATGGTTCTTCAAGAGGAAGACGGATGCTGATAGTGTTACTATCTACAAAGCTAGAATTGTCGCAAAAGGTTTTCGACAAGTTCAAGGTGTTGACTACGATGAGAATTTTTCACTCGTATCTATGCTTAAGTCTGTCTGAATCATGTTAGCAACTGCCGCATTTTATGAAATCTGGCAAATGGATAAACAAAACTGCATTCCTTAATGGTTTTCTTAAAGAAGAGTTGTATATGATACAACCAGAAGGTTTTGTTAATCCTAAAGGTGCTAAGAAATTGTGCAAACTCCAGCGATCCATCTATGGACTAGTGCAAGCATCTCGGAGTTGGAATATATGCTTTGATGAGTTGATCAAAGCATATGGTTTTGTACAGACTTTTGAAGAAGCCTGTATTTACAAGAAAGTGAGTGGGAGCTCTGTAGCATTTCTAATATTATATGTGGATGACATATTGTTAATTGGAAATGATATGGAAATTCTGGATGGCATGAAAGGATACTTGAATAAGAGTTTTTCAAAGCAAGACCTCGGTGAAGCTACTTACACATTGAGCATCAAGATCTATATAGATATATCAAGACGCTTGATAAGATTTTTCAATGAGTACATACCTTGATAAATTTTTGAAATAGTTCAAAATGGAACAGTCAAAGAAGGAGTTCTTGCCTGTGTTACAAGGTGTGAAGTTGAGTAAGACTCAAGACCCGACCATTGCAGAAAATAGAAAGAGGATGAAAAGTCATTCCCTATGCCTCAGTCATAGGTTCTATAAAGTATGCTATGCTGTGAACCAGACCTATTGTATACCTTGCTCTGTGTTTGGCAAAGGAATACAATTTTGATCTAATAAGTAGATCACTGGACATGGGTCGAGAATATCCTTAGTGAGGACTAAGGACATGTTTCTCGATTATGGAGGTGATAAAAGAGCCCGTCGTTAAAGTTACAATGATGCAAGCTTTTACACCAATCCAGATAACTCTAAGTCTCAATCTGGATACATATTGAAAGTGGGAGCAATTAGCTAGACTAGCTCCGTGCAAAGCATTGTGGACATAGAATATTTGCGAAATACATATGGCTCTGAATATGACAGACCCGTTGACTAAGCTTCTCTAATGAGCAAAACATGATCATACCTTAGTACTCTTTTGGGTGTTAATCACATAGCGATGTGAACTAGATTATTGACTCTAGTAAACCCTTTGGGTGTTGATCACATGATGATGTGAACTATGGGTATTAATCACATGCAGATGTGAATATTGGTGTTAAATCACATAGCGATGCGAACTAGATTATTGATTCTAGTGAAAGTGGGAGACTGAAGGAAATATGCCCTAGAGGCAATAATAAAGTTATTATTTATTTCCTCATATCGTGATAAATGTTTATTATTCATGCTAGAATTGTATTAACCGGAAACATAATACATGTGTGAATACATAGACAAACATAGTGTCACTAGTATGCCTCTACTTGACTAGCTCGTTTATCAAAGATGGTTATGTTTCCTAGCCATGGACAAAAGAGTTGTCATTTGATTAACGGGATCACATCATTAGGAGAATGATGTGATTGACTTGACCCATTCTGTTAGCTTAGCACTTGATCGTTTAGTATGTTGCTATTGCTTTCTTCATGACTTATACATGTTCCTCTAACTATGAGATTATGCAACTCCCCTTTACCGGAGGAACACTTTGGGTGCTACCAAACGTCACAACGTAACTGGGTGATTATAAAGGAGTACTACAGGTGTCTCCAAAGGTACATGTTGGGTTGGCGTATTTCGAGATTAGGTTTTGTCACTCCGATTGTCGGAGAGGTATCTCTGGGCCCTCTCGGTAATGCACATCACTATAAGCCTTGCAAGCAATGTGACTAATGAGTTAGTTGCGGGATGATGCATTATGTAACGAGAAAAGAGACTTGCCGGTAATGAGATTGAACTAGGTATTGGATACCGACGATCGAATCTCGGGCAAGTAACATACCGATGACAAAGGGAACAACGTATGTTGTTATGCGGTTTGACCGATAAAGATCTTCGTAAAATATGTAGGAGCCAATATGAGCATCCAGGTTCCGCTATTGGTTATTGACCAAGAATAGTTCTAGGTCATGTCTACATAGTTCTCGAACCCGTAGGGTCCGCACGCTTAAGGTTTCGATGACAGTTATATTATGAGTTTATGAGTTTTGATGTACCGAAGGAGTTCGGAGTCCCGGATGAGATCGGGGACATGACGAGGAGTCTCGAAATGGTCGAGACGTAAAGATCGATATATTGGACGACTATATTCAGACTTCGGAAAGGTTCCGAGTGATTCGGGTATTTTCGGAGTACCGGCGGGAATTCGTCGGGGAGTATATGGGCCTTATTGGGCCATACGGGAATAGAGGAGAGAGGCCGAAAGGAAGGAGGCGCGCAGCCCCCCTCTCGTCCGAATTGGACAAGGGGTGCGGCCCCCTTTTCCTGGCGAATCCTAAACGGCGCCCGTTGCGCCCGTTTCTTCTATTTCGACAAACGGGCGCACACCCTGTCTCCGCGATGGGCCGGCCCCTTTTCATTTTTTTTGTTTTCTGAACTTGCAGCAAAAAACGAAGTGACAAGGAATCGAACCCGCGCCGCCGGGGTCTTTACAGAATGCGCTAACCAACACAGCCAAGCCACCTTCTATGATTATCTAATTCCTCTATCTTCTTTACTTCTAACGAGTTTTTTTTTCTGTTGTTTTTTCTTTTTGCCTTTTCTTTTTCTTTTTTTTTCCTTTTTCCTTTTTCCTTTTTCTGCCTTTTTCAAAATCGACGAACTTTGTTTCAATTTTATGAACTTTCTTTCAAATTCGATGAAGTTTTCTTCAAAATCGATGAACTTTTTTCATATTTGGTGAACTTTTTGCAAAATCGATGAACTTTTCTCACCAAATTCCATGAACGTTTTTCAAAATCGATGAACTTTTTTTCAAATTCAATAAACTTTTTTAAATTCGATGAACTGTTTTCGAATTGGATGAACTATTTTCAATATCCAAAATATGTTCAGATTTTTCGAAACTCGTTTGCCTTTTCAGAAAATGTTTTTTGAAATTCCAAATTTTGTTCATGTTTTCGAATTTTGTTCACGTTTCAAAAAAAGTTTCAAATTTCAAAAAAATTTCACCGTATTGAGGAAAAATGTTCACCATACATTGAAAAAATGTTCAGTGTGTATAAAAAAAATGTTTCATCGTGTATAGAAATTTTGTTCAGCATGCATTCAAAACGAGTTCATCGTATTTAAAAAAAAGTTATATGTGTATCTGAATATTGTTCACCATACATTGAAAAAATGTGCAGGGTGTATAAAAAAATGTTCATCATGTAGAGAAATTTTGTTCAGCATGCATTCAAAAAAAGTTCAGCGTATTTTAAAAAAGTGTTCAGTGTTTCTTTGAGTAATGTTCACCCTATACTAAGAAAATGTTCAATGTGTATTCTAAATTCCCTTTCTAAAAATTGTTCACAGTACAAAAAAAGTATTCAATTTCCGAAACTTGTTCACTTTTTGGTTTTTGAAAAACATAGTTCACATTTTAAAAAAAAGGAATATTCGAAATTTGCGTACGATATTCGAAACATTTGTTCGCATATTTATGATTTTCAATTTTTCCAAGAATTAATGGAAAATGTTGAAAAACCCTGGATCTACCATTTGGGTTGGTACTTAAAAACAAACGCCGTTTTTAGGATGTACACAATTAGTATCCCAGCTGGCCAGCTTCGTTAGCATGCAGCGCTATGTCTGGAGTTCGAGTCCCATTGCGATTGTTTTTTCAAATTCGTTGAACTTTTTTTTAGATTTGATGAACTTTTCTTAAAAAAGAAGGATGAACGTTTTTTCAATTTCATTGAACTTTTTTTAGATGCGATGAAATATTTTTAAAAAAGAAGGATGAAATTTTTTCAAATAGATGAACTTTTTTTAATTTACTGAACTTTTCTTAAACATCAATGAACTGTTTTTTTTAATTCGTAAACTTTTTTCAAAATTTGATGAAGTGTTTTTAAAATAATTAGGAAATCTATTAAATAGCGCTAATTTATTGGTTCTTATACATTTCGCGTTCGTTGTAGTCACTAGCTGTTACTTGTTGTAGTGGTTAGCTGAATGGTTCCTCCCTTGTAGTTTCAAGTCGTGAGTTCGAGTGACCGTACCTGCAGTTTTTTCCGCGAGACATTTTTCCTTCCTCGGCGCGTGGTGGGCCGGCCCATGAGGTGCGGCGTGTGAGCGCCAGCTTCCTGAACCGGCGCTTAAGGCGCTTGTTAGGAGCTCCCCCTTTTCCTTCCTCCTCTCCCCCTCTTTCCCCCTTCTCCTACTCCAACAAGGAAGGAGGGAGTCCTACTCCCGGTGGGAGTAGGACTCCCCTTGGCGCGCCCCTCCTAGGCCGGCCGCCCCCTCCCCCTTGCTCCTTTATATACGGGGGCAGGGGGGCCCCTCTAGGCACAACACAAGTTGATCTACGGATCGTTCCTTAGCCGTGTGCGGTGCCCCCCTCCACCATATTCCACCTCGGTCATATCGTCGCGGATTTTAGGCGAAGCCCTGCGCCGGTAGAACATCATCATCGTCATCACGTCGTCGTGCTGACGGAACTCATCCCCGAAGCTTTGCTGGATCGGAGCCCGGGGATCGTCATCGAGCTGAACGCGTGCTGAACTCGGAGGTGCCGTACGTTCGGTGCTTGGATCGGTCGGATCATGAAGACGTATGACTACATCAACCGCGTTGTGCTAACGCTTCCGCTTACGGTCTACGAGGGTACGTGGACAACACTCTCCCCTCTCGTTGCTATGCCATCACCATGATCTTGCGTGTGCGTAGGAAATTTTTTTAAATTACTACGTTCCCCAACACCTATTAACCAGAGGCCCAGCCCAGATTTGCTGTTTTATGCCTATTTCAGTGTTTCGAGGAAAAGGAATATCAGACAGAGTCAAAACGGAACGAAATCAACTGGAGAAGTTATTTTTGGAAGGAAACCCACCTGATGGACTTGGACCCCACGTCAGAAGATACAGGAGGTGCTCACGAGTGTGGGGGCGCCCACCCCCCTAGGGCACGCCCCCCTGCCTCGTGGGGCCCCTGTAGCTCCACCGACGTACCCCTTGCACCCATATATACCTACATACCCTAAAACTTCCAAAACAAAAGATAGATCGGAAGTTCCATCGCCGCAAGCCTCTGTAGCCACCAAAAACTAATTGGGACCCTGTTCCGGCACCCTGCCGGAGGGGGATCCCATCACCGGAGGCCATCTTCATCATCCCGGCGCTATCCATGATGAGGAGGGAGTAGTTCACCCTCGGGGCTGAGGGTATGTACCAGTAGCTATGTGTTTGATCTCTCTCTCTCGTGTTCTCTCTCGTGTTCCTCTATGGCACGATCTTGATGTATCCCGAGCTTTGCTATTGTAGTTGGATCTTATGATGTTTCTCCCCCTCTACTCTCTTGCGATGAATTGAGTTTCCCCTTTGAAGTTATCTTATCGGATTGAGTCTTTATGAGAACACTTGATGTATGTCTTGCCGTGATTATCTATGGTGACAATGGGATATCATGTGCCACTTGATGCATGTTTTGGTGACCGACTTGCGGGTTCCACCCATGAACCTATGCATAGGGGTTGGCACACGTTCTTGACTCTCCGGTAGAAACTTTGGCGTACTCTTTGAAGTACTTTTATGTGGTTGGATGAATCTGAGATTGTGTGATGCATATCGTATAATCATGCCCACGGATACTTGAGGTGACAATGGAGTATCTAGGTGACATTAGGGTTTTGGTTGATTTGTGTCTTAAGGTGTTATTCTAGTATGAACTCTTTTATAGATCGATCCGAAAGAATAACTTTGAGGTGGTTTCATACCCTACCATAATCTCTATGTTTGTTCTCTGCTATTAGTGGCTTTGGAGTGACTCTTTGTTGCATGTTGAGGGCTTGTCATATGTTCTATCTATCTTATTATTGTTGAGAGAACTTGCACTAGTGAAAGTATGAACCCTAGGCCTTGTTTCCTACCATTGCAATACTGTTTACGCTCACTTTTATCGCTCGTTACCTTGCTGTTTTTATTATTTCAGATTACAAAAACCTATATCTACTATCTATTTTGCACTTGTATCTTCATCTCTTCGCCGAACTAGTGCACCTGTACAATTTACCATTGTATTGGGTGTGTTGGGGACACAACACACTCTTTGTTATTTGGTTGCAGGGTTGCTTGAGAGAGACCATCTTCATCCTACGCCTCCTATGGATTGATAAACCTTAGGACATCCACTTGAGGGAAATTTGCTACTGTCCTACAAACCTGTGCACTTGCAGGCCCAACAATGTCTACAAGAATAAGGTTGTGTAGTAGACATCAATAGACATGGCCTCGGAACACAAGAGACCAAAAGGTCGTACATGAGTCGTATAGAAGATACGATCAACATGGAGATTTTCACCGATGATGACTAGTCCGTCTCACGTGATGATCGGACACGCGGCCTAGTTGACTTGGATCATGGATCACTTAGATGACTAGAGGGATGTCTATCTGAGTGGGAGTTCATTAAATAATTTGATTAGATGAACTTAATTATCATGAACTTAGTCTAAAAACCTTTGCAAAATGTCTTGTAGATCAAATGGCCCACGCTCATGTCAACCTCAATTTCAACGCGTTCCTAGAGAAAACCAAGCTGAAATATGATGGCAGCAACTATACCGACTGGGTCCGGAACATGAGGATCATCCTCATAGCTGCCAAGAAAGCATATGTCCTAGAAGCACCGCTAGGTGAAGCACCCATCCCAGAGAACCAAGACGTTATGAATGGTTGGCAGTCACGTGCTGATGATTACTCCCTCGTTCAGTGCGGCATGCTTTACAGCTTAGAACCGGGGCTCCAAAAGCGTTTTGAGCAACACAGATCATATGAGATGTTCGAAGAGCTAAAAATGGTTTTCCAAGCTCATGCCCGGGTCGAGAGATATGAAGTCTCCGACAAGTTCTATAGTTGTAAGATGGAGGAAAATAGTTCTGTCAGTGAGCACATACTCAAAATGTCTGGGTTGCACAACCGCTTGTCCCAGCTGGACATTAACCTCCCGGATGAGGCGGTCACTGACAGAATCCTTCAGTCGCTCCCACCTAGCTACAAGAGCTTTGTGATGAACTACAATATGCAGGGGATGGTGAAAACTATTCTTGAAGTATTTTCAATGCTGAAATCAGCAGAGGTGGAAATCAAAAAGGAACATCAAGTGTTGATGGTCAATAAAACCACTAGTTTCAAGAAAGGCAAGGGTAAGAAGAACTTCAAGAAGGATGGCAAGGGAGTTGCCGTGCCCGGTAAGCCAGTTGCTGGGAAGAAGCCAAAGAATGGACCCAAACCTGAGACTGAGTGCTTTTATTGCAAGGGAAGCGGACACTGGAAGCGGAACTGCCCCAAATACTTAGCGGCCAAGAAGGCCGGCAACAGTAAAGGTATATGTGATATACATGTAATTGATGTGTACCTTACCAGTACTCGTAGTAGCTCCTGGGTATTTGATACCGGTGCGGTTGCTCATATTTGTAACTCAAAACAGGAGCTGCGGAATAAGCGGAGACTGGCGAAGGACGAGGTGACGATGCACGTCAGGAATGGTTCCAAGGTCGATGTGATCGTCGTCGGCACGCTACCTCTACATTTACCTACGGGATTAGTTTTAAACCTTAATAATTGTTATTTAGTGCCAGCTTTGAGCATGAGCATTGTATCCGGATCTCGTTTAATACGAGATGGCTACTCATTTAAATCCGAGAATAATGGTTGTTCTATTTATATGAGATATATGTTTTACGGTCATGCCCCGCTGGTCAATGGTTTATTCTTAATGAATCTCGAATGTGATGTTACACATATTCATAGTGTGAATACCAAAAGATGTAAGATTGATAATGATAGTCTCACATATCTGTGGCACTGCCGCCTTGGTCACATTGGTGTCAAACGCATGAAGAAGCTCCATACAGATGGACTTTTGGAGTCTCTTGATTTCGAATCATTTGACACGTGCGAACCATGCCTCATGGGTAAAATGACCAAGACTCCGTTCTCCGGAACAATGGAGCGAGCAACCAACTTATTAGAAATTATACATACTGATGTGTGCGGTCCAATGAGCGTTGAGGCTCGCGGTGGCTATCGTTATGTTCTCACTCTCACTGATGACTTAAGTAGATATGGGTATGTCTACTTGATGAAACACAAGTCTGAGACCTTTGAAAAGTTTAAGGAATTTCAGAATGAGGTAGAGAATCAACGTGACCGAAAAATAAAGTTCTTACGATCAGATCATGGAGGAGAATATTTAAGTCATGAATTTGGTACGCACTTAAGGAAATGTGGAATCATTTCACAACTCACGCCGCCTGGAACACCTCAGCATAACGGTGTGTTCGAGCATCGTAATCGCACTCTATTTGATATGGTGCGATGTATGATGTCACTCATTGATTTACCGCTATCATTTTGGGGATACGCTCTAGAGACAGCTACATTCACTTTAAATAGGGCACCATCTAAATCCGTTGAGACGACACCATATGAATTATGGTTTGGGAAGAAACCTAAACTGTCGTTTCTAAAAGTTTGGGGATGCGATGCTTATGTCAAGAAACTTCAACCCGAAAAGCTCGAACCCAAGTCGGAAATGCGTCTTCATAGGATACCCTAAGGAAACCATTGGGTATACCTTCTGCCTCAGATCCGAAGGCAAGATCTTTGTTGCCAAGAACGGGTCCTTTCTGGAGAAAGAGTTTCTCTCGAAAGAAGTAAGTGGGAGGAAAGTGGAACTTGATGAAGTACTACCTCTTGAACCGGTAAGTAGCGCAGCTCAGGAAGATGTTCCTGTGGTGCCTGCACCGACTAGAGAGGAAATTAATGATGATGATCAAGGTACTTCGGATCAAGTTACTACTGAACTTCGTAGGTCCACAAGGACACGTTCCACACCAGAGTGGTATGGCAACCCTGTCCTGGAAATCATGTTGTTAGACAACGGTGAACCTTCGAACTATGAAGAAGCAATGGCGGGCCTAGATTCCAACAAATGGCTTGAAGCCATGCAATCCGAGATAGGATCCATGTATGAAAACAAAGTGTGGAATTTGACAGACTTGCCCGATGATCGGCGAGCGATAGAAAACAAATGGATCTTTAAGAAGAAGACGGACGCGGATGGTAATGTTACCATCTATAAAGCTCGACTTGTCGCTAAGGGTTATCGACAACTTCAAGGGGTTGACTACGATGAGACTTTCTCTCCCGTAGCGAAGCTAAAGTCCGTCTGAATCATGTTAGCAATTGCCGCATACTATCATTATGAGATATGGCAAATGGACGTCAAAACGACATTCCATAACGGCTATCTTAAGGAAGAACTGTATATGATGCAACCGGAAGGTTTTGTCGATCCTGAGAATGCTAACAAGGTATGCAAACTCCAGCGATCCATTTATGGGCTGGTGCAAGCATCTCGGAGTTGGACCATTCGCTTTGATGAGATGATCAAAGCATTTGGGTTTATGCAGACTTATGGAGAAGCTTGCATTTACAAGAAAGTGAGTGGGAGCTCTGTAGAATTTCTCATATTATATGTAGATGACATACTTTTGATGGGAAATGATATAGAAATTTTGGACAACATTAAGGCCTACTTGAATAAGTGTTTTTCAATGAAGGACCTTGAAGAAGCTTCTTACATATTAGGCATCAAGATCTATAGAGATAGATCGAGACGCCTCATAGGTCTTTCACAAAGCACATACCTTGATAAGATATTGAAGAAGTTCAATATGGATCAGTCCAAGAAGGGGTTCTTGCCTGTTGCAAGGTGTGAAATTGAGCTCAGCTCAATGTCCGACCACGGCAGAAGATAGAGAAAAGATGAGTGCCGTCCCCTATGCCTCAGCCATAGGGTCTATCATGTATGCCATGCTGTGTACTAGACCTGATGTAAACCTTACCGTAAGTTTGGTAGGAAGGTACCAAAGTAATCCCAGCATGGAACACTGGACAGCGGTCAAGAATATCCTGAAGTACCTGAAAAGGACTAAGGATATGTTTCTCGTTTATGGAGGTGACGAAGGGCTCGTCGTAAAGGGTTACGTCGACGCTAGCTTCGACACAGATCTGGATGACTCTAAGTCACAAACCGGATACATGTATATTTTGAATAGAGGGGCAATAAGCTGGTGCGGTTGCAAGCAAAGCGTCGTGGCGGGATCTACATGTGAAGCGGAGTACATGGCAGCCTTGGAGGCAGCGCATGAAGCAATCTAGATGAAGGAGTTCATCACCGACCTAGGAGTCATACCCAATGCGTCGGGGCCAATCACCCTCTTCTGTGACAACACTAGAGCTATTTCCCCTGCCAAGGAGCCCAGGTTTCACAAGAAGACCAGGCACATCAAGCGCTTCAACTCCATTCGTGAAAATGTTCAAGATGGAGACACAGATATTTGCAAAGTGCATACGGATCTGAATGTCGCAGATCCGTTGACTAAACCTCTTCCGCGAGCAAAACATGATCAACACCAGAACTCTATGGGTGTTTGATTCATCACAATGTAACTAGATTATTGACTCTAGTGCAAGTGGGAGACTGTTGGAAATATGCCCTAGATGCCCTAGAGGCAATAAAAATGATTATTATTATATTTCCTTGTTCATGATAATTGTCTATTATTCATGCTATAATTGTGTTATCCGGAAATTGTAATACATGTGTGAATAAATAGACCACAACATGTCCCTAGTAAGCCTCTAGTTGACTAGCTCGTTGATCAGCAGATAGTCATGGTTTCCTGACTATGGACATTGGATGTCGTTGATAACGGGATCACATCATTAGGAGAATGATGTGATGGACAAGACCCAATCCTAAGCATAGCACAAGATCGTGTACTTCGTGTCAATGAAGAAACGCCATGTAATTACTTTCCTTTATTGCTAAACCGTTAGCCATAGTAGTAGAAGTAATAGTTGGCGAACAACTTCATGGAGACACGATGATGGAGATCATGGTGTCATGCCGGTGACGAAGATGATCATGGCGCCCCGAAGATGGAGATCAAAGGAGCAATATGATATTGGACATATCATGTCACTATTTGATTGCATGTGATGTTTATCATGTTTTGCTTCTTATTTGCTTGGTACGACGGTAGTAAATAAGTTGATCCCTTATAATAATTTCAAGAAAGTGTTCCCCCTAACTGTGTGCCGTTGCGAAAGTTCGTTGTTTCGAAGCACCACGTGATGATCGGGTGTGATAGATTCTAACGTTCACATACAACGGGTGTAAGATAGATTTACACATGCAAAACACTTAGGTTGACTTGACGAGCCTAGCATGTACAGACATGGCCTCGGAACACAAGAGACCGAAAGGTCGAACATGAGTCGTATGGAGGATACGATCAACATGAAGATGTTCACCGATGATGACTAGTCCGTCTCACGTGATGATCGGACACGGCCTAATTGACTCGGATCATGTATCACTTAGATGACTAGAGGGATGTCTAATCCGAGTGAGAGTTCATTAAATAATTTGATTAGATGAACTTAATTATCATGAACTTAGTCTAAAAACCTTTGCAAAAAATGTCTTGTAGATTAAATGGCCAACGCTCATGTCAACCTCAACTTCAACGCGTTCCTAGGGAAAACCAAGCTGAAAGATGATGGCAGCAACTATTCGGACTGGGTCCGGAACCTGAGGATCATCCTCATAGCTGCCAAGAAAGCATATGTCCTAGAAGGACCGCTAGGTGAAGCACCCATCCCAGAGAACCAAGACATTATAAACGCTTGGCAGTCACGTGCTGATGATTACTCCCTCGTTCAGTGCGGCATGCTTTATAGCTTAGAACCGGGGCTCCAAAAGCGTTTTGAACAACACGGAGCATATGAGATGTTCGAAGAGCTGAAAATGGTTTTCCAAGCTCATGCCCGGGTCGAGAGATATGAAGTCTCTGACAAGTTCTACAGTTGTAAGATGGAGGAAAATAGTTCTGTCAGTGAGCACATACTCAAAATGTCTGGGTTGCACAACCGCTTGTCCCAGCTGGACATTAACCTCCCGGACGAGGCGGTCATTGACAGAATCCTTCAGTCGCTCCCACCTAGCTACAAGAGCTTTGTGATGAACTACAATATGCAGGGGATGGTGAAAACCATTCCTGAAGTATTTTTAATGCTGAAATCAGCGGAGGTAAAAATCAAAAAGGAGCATCAAGTGTTGATGGTCAATAAAACCACTAGTTTCAAGAAAGGCAAGGATAATAAGAAATTCAAGAAGGACGGGAAGGGAGTTGCCGCGCCCGGTAAACCAGTTGCCAGGAAGAAGCCAAAGAATGGACCCAAACCTGAGACTGAGTGCTTTTATTGCAAGGGAAAGGGACACTGGAAGCGGAACTGCCCCAAATACTTAGTGAACAAGAAGGCCGGCAACACTAAAGGTATATGTGATATACATGTTGATGTGTACCTTACCAGTACTCGTAGTTGCTCCTGGGTATTTGATACCGGTGCGGTTGCTCATATTTGTAACTCAAAGCAGGAGCTACGGAATAAGCGGAGACTGGTGAAGGACGAGGTGACGATGCGCATCGGGAATGGTCCCAAGGTCGATGTGATCGCCATCGGCACGCTACCTCTACATTTACCTACGGGATTAGTTTTAAACCTCAATAATTGTTATTTAGTGCCAGCTTTGATCATGAACATTGTATCTGGATCTCGTTTAATACGAGATGGCTACTCATTTGAATCCGAGAATAATGGTTGTTCTATTTATCTGAGAGATATGTTTTATGGTCATGCCCTGCTGGTCAATGGTTTATTCTTGATGAATCTCGAACGTGATGTTACACATATTCATAGTGTGAATACCAAAAGATGTAAGGTTGATAACGATAGTCCCACATACTTGTGGCACTGCCGCCTTGGTCACATTGGTGTCAAGCGCATGAAGAAGCTCCATGCTGATGGACTTTTAGAGTCTCTCGATTATGAATCATTTGACACATGTGAACCATGCCTCATGGGAAAAATGACCAACACTCCGTTCTCCGGAACAATGGAGCGAGCAACCAACTTATTGGAAATCATACATACTGATGTGTGTGGTCCAATGAGCATTGAGGCTCGCGGAGGCTATCATTATGTTCTCACTCTCACATGACTTAAGTAGATATGGGTATGTCTACTTGATGAAACACAAGTCCGAGACCTTTGAAAAGTTCAAGGAATTTCAGAATGAGGTAGAGAATCAACGTGACCGAAAAATAAAGTTCTTACGATCAGATCGTGGAGGAGAATATTTAAGTGACGAATTTGGTACGCACTTAAGGAAATGTGGAATCATTTCACAACTCACGCCGCCTGGAACACCTCAGCGTAACGGTGTGTCCGAGCATCGTAATCGCACTCTATTGGATATGGTGCGATCTATGATGTCACTCACCGATTTACCACTATCATTTTGGGGATACGCTCTAGAGACAGCTACATTCACTTTAAATAGGGCACCGTCTAAATCCGTTGAGACGACACCATATGAATTATGGTTTGGGAAGAAACCTAAGATGTGGTTTCTAAAAGTTTGGGGATGCGATGCTTATGTCAAGAAACTTCAACCTGAAAAGCTCGAACCCAAGTCGGAAAAATGCGTCTTCATAGGATACCTTAAGGAAACCATTGGGTGTACCTTCTACCTCAGATCCGAAGGCAAGATCTTTGTTGCCAAGAACGGGTCCTTTTTGGAGAAAGAGTTTCTCTCGAAAGAAGTAAGTGGGAGGAAAGTGGAACTTGATGAAGTACTACCTCTTGAACCAGAAAGTAGCGCAACTCAGGAAGATGTTCATGTGGTGCCTGCACCGACTAGAGAGGAAATTAATGATGATGATCAAGGTACTTTGGATCAAGTTACTACTGAACTTCGTAGGTCCACGAGGACACGTTCCACACTAGAGTGGTATGGCAACCCTGTCCTGGAAATCATGTTGTTAGACAATGGTGAATCTTCGAACTATGAAGAAGCAATGGCGGGCCCAGATTCCAACAAATGGCTCGAAGCCATGCAATCCGAGATAGGATCCATGTATGAAAACAAAGTATGGACTTTGACAGACTTGCCCGATGATCGGCGAGCGATAGAAAACAAATGGATCTTTAAGAAAGAAAACGGACGCGGATGGTAATGTTACCATCTACAAAGCTCGACT
This sequence comes from Triticum dicoccoides, assembly GCF_002162155.2. Classification (NCBI taxonomy): domain Eukaryota; kingdom Viridiplantae; phylum Streptophyta; class Magnoliopsida; order Poales; family Poaceae; genus Triticum; species Triticum dicoccoides. The sequence goes on along the minus strand of NC_041383.1, from coordinate 565,969,461 downwards.
TGTCGCTAAGGGTTATCGACAAGTTCAAGGGGTTGACTACGATGAGACTTTCTCTCCCGTAGCGAAGCTGATGTCCGTCCGAATCATGTTAGCAATTGCCGCATACTATGATTATGAGATATGGAAAATGGACGTCAAAACAGCATTCCTTAATGGCTATCTTAAGGAAGAACTGTATATGATGCAGCCGTAAGGTTTTGTCGATCCTGAGAATGCTAACAAGGTATGCAAACTCCAGTGATCCATTTATGGGATGGTGCAAGCATCTCGGAGTTGGAACATTCGCTTTGATGAGATGATCAAAGCGTTTGGGTTTATGCAGACTTATGGAGAAGCCTGCGTTTACAAGAAAGTGAGTGGGAGCTCTGTAGCATTTCTCATATTATATGTGGATGACATACTTTTGATGGGAAATGATATAGAAATTTTGGACAGCATTAAGGCCTACTTGAATAAGTGTTTTTCAATGAAGGACCTTGAAGAAGCTTCTTACATATTAGGCATCAAGATCTATAGAGATAGATCGAGACGCCTCATAGGTCTTTCACAAAGCATATACCTTGATAAGATATTGAAGAAGTTCAATATGGATCAGTCCAAGAAGGGGTTCTTGCCTGTGTTGCAAGGTGTGAAATTGAGCTCAGCTCAATGTCCGACCACGGCAGAAGATAGAGAAAAGATGAGTGCTGTCCCCTATGCCTCAGCCATAGGGTCTATCATGTATGCCATGCTGTGTACCAGACCTGATGTAAACCTTGACGTAAGTTTGGTAGGAAGGTACCAAAGTAATCCCGGCATGGAACACTGGACAGTGGTCAAGAATATCCAAAAGTACCTGAAAAGGACTAAGGATATGTTTCTCGTTTATGGAGGTGACGAAGAGCTCGTCATAAAGGGTTACGTCGACGCTAGCTTCGACACAGATCTGGATGACTCTAAGTCACAAACCGGATACGTGTATATTTTGAATGGAGGGGCAGTAAGCTAGTGCAGTTGCAAGAAAAGCGTCGTGGCGGGATCTACATGTGAAGCGGAATACATGGCAGCCTTGGAGGCAGCACATGAAGCAATATGGATGAAGGAGTTCATCACCGACGTAGGAGTCATACCCAATGCGTCGGGGCCGATCACTCTCTTCTGTGACAACACTGGAGTTATTGTCCTTGCCAAGGAGCCCAGGTTTCACAAGAAGACCAGGCACATCAAGCGTCGCTTCAACTCCATTCGTAAAAATGTTCAAGATGGAGACATAGATATTTGCAAAGTGCATACGGATCTGAATGTTGCAGATCCGTTGACTAAACCTCTTCCGCGAGCAAAACATGATCAACACCAGAACTCTATGGGTGTTCGATTCATCACACTGTAACTAGATTATTGACTCTAGTGCAAGTGAGAGACTGTTGGAAATATGCCCTAGAGGCAATAATAAAATGATTATTATTATATTTCCTTGTTCATGATAATTTTCTGTTATTCATGCTATAATTGTGTTATCCGGAAATCGTAATACATGTGTGAATACATAGACCACAACATGTCCCTAGTAAGCCTCTAGTTGACTAGCTCGTTGATCAACAGATAGTCATGGTTTCCTGACTATGGACATTGGATGTCATTGATAACGGGATCACATCATTAGGAGAATGATGTGATGGACATGACAATCCTAAGCATAGCACAAGGTCGTGTAGTTCGTTTGCTAGAGCTTTTCCAATGTCAAGTAGCATTTCCTTAGACCATGAGATCGTGTAACTCCCGGATACCCTAGGAGTGCTTTGGGTGTACCAAACATCACAACATAACTGGGTGACTATAAAGGTATACTATAGGTATCCCCGAAAGTATCTGTTGGGTTGACACGGATCGAGACTGGGATTTGTCACTCCGTATGACGGAGAGGTATCTCTGGGCCCACTCGGTAATGCATCATCATAATGAGCTCAATGTGACCAAGTGGTTGGTCACAGGATCATGCATTACGGTATGAGTAAAGTGACTTGCCGGTAACGAGGTTGAACGAGGTATTGGGATACCGACGATCGAATCTCGGGCAAGTAAGGTACCGATTGACAAAGGGAATTGTATACGGGATTACTTGAATCCTCGACATCGTGGGTCATTCAATGAGATCATCGTGGAACATGTGGGAGCCAACATGGGTATCCAGATCCCGCTGTTGGTTATTGGCCGGAGAGCTGTCTCGGTCATGTCTTCGTGATTCCCGAACCCGTAGGGTCTACACACTTAAGGTTCGGTGATGCTAGGGTTGTAGAGATATTAGTATGCGGTAACCCAAAAGTTGTTTGGAGTCCCGGATGAGATCCCGGACATCACGAGGAGTTCCGGAATGGTCCAGAGGTGAAGATTTGTATATAGGAAGTCCAGTTTCGGCCACCGGGAAAGTTTCGGGGGTCACCGGTATTGTACCGGGATGACCGGAAGGGTCTCGGGGGTCCACCGGGTGGGGCCACCTATCCCAAAGGACCACATGGGCTGAAGTGGGAAGGGAACCAGCCCCTGGTGGGCTGGTGCGCCCCCCTCGGGCCTCCCCCTGCGCCTAGGGTTGGAAACCCTAGGGGTGGGGGCGCCCCACTTGACTTGGGGGGCAAGTTCCCCCCTTGGCCGCCCCCCCTTGAGATTAGATCTCTAGGGGGCGACGCCCTCCCAGGGCCCCTATATAAAGAGGGGGAAGGGAGGGCAGCCGCACCCTAGTCCCTGGCGCCTCCCTCTCTCCCCGTAACACCTCTCACTCTCGCTGAGCTTGGCGAAGCCCTGCCGAGATTGCCGCTACTTCCACCACCACGCCGTCGTGCTGCTAGATCTTCATCAACCTATCCTTCCCCTTGCTGGATCAAGAAGGAGGAGACGTCTTCCCCAACCGTATGTGTGTTGAACGCGGAGGTGCCGTCCGTTCGGCACTAGGATCTTCGGTGATTTGGATCACGGCGAGTACGACTCCCTCAACCCCGTTCTCTTGAACGCTTCCGCTCGCGATCTACAAGGGTATGTAGATGCACTCCTCTCTCTCGTTGCTAGATGACTCCATAGATTGATCTTGGTGAAGCGTAGAAATTTTTTATTTTCTGCAACATTCCCCAACATCAGCATTTACTCAAATCATGTGTGAAGTAAGAACATAACGATATCCACTGCGTGCCTCAGCACTCATTGGACTGCACACATCAAAATGTATTACTTCCAACGAGTTGCTTTCTTGTTCCATTTCACTGAAAACGAGGCCTTTCAGTCATCTTGCCCATGTGGTATGATTTGCATGTCTCAAGTGATTCAAAATCAGGTGAGTCCAAACGATCCATCTACATGGAGTTTCTTCATGCGTACATACCAATAGACATGGTTCGCATGTCTCAAACTTTTGAAAAAACCAGTGAGTCCAAAGATCCATCAACATGGAGCTTCTTCATGCGTTTTATACCAATATGACTTACATGGCAGTGCCACAAGTAGGCGGTACTATCATTACTATCTTATATCTTTTGGCATGAACATGAGTATCACTACGATCGAGATTTAATAAACCATTCATTTTAGGTGCAAGACCATTGAAGGTATTATTCAAATAAACAGAGTAACCATTATTCTCCATAAATGAATAACCGTATTGCGATAGCCATAATTCAATCATGTCTATGCTCAACGCAAACATCAAATAACAATTATTTAGGGTTAACACTGATCCCGATGGTAGAGGGAGTGTGCGATGTTTGATCACATCAACCTTGGAAATATTTCCAACACATATCGTCACCTCGCTTTTAGCTAGTCTCCGTTTATTCCGTAGCCTTTTATTTCGAGTTACTAACACTTAGCAACCGAACCGGTATCTATTACCATGGTGCTACTAGGAGTACTAGTAAAGTACACATTAATATAATGTATTTCCAATATACTTCTATCGACCTTGCCTGCCTTCTTATCTACCAAGTATCTAGGGTAATTCTGCTCCAGTGACCGTTCCCCTTATTACAGAAGCACTTAGTCCCGGGTTTGGGTTCAACCTTGGGTTTGTTCACTAGAGCAGCAACTGATTTGCCGTTTCATGAAGTATCCCTTCTTGCCCTTGCCCTTCTTGAAACTAGTGGTTTCACTAACCATCAACAATTGATGCTCCTTCTTGATTTCTACTTTCGTGGTGTCAAACATTGCGAATAGCACAAGGATCATCATGTCTATCCCTGATATGTTATAGTTCATCACGAAGCTCTAGTAGCTTGGTGGCAGTGACTTTGGAGAACCATCACTATCTCATCTGGAAGATAACTCCCACAAAAAACGTCTTCGGCGCCTCAATTCTAAACCATTTAACATTACTGAACTATCATGTAGTCATCAAAACGTGTATGTCAAATGTTCACAACATCCACAGATGATGTTCGAGGTTCAGCACACAGAGCGGTGCATTAAGGACATAACCCTTCTGCGTAGCAATGAGGATAATCCTCAGTTTACGGACCCAGTCCGCATAATTGCTACTATCAACTTTCAACTAAATTTTCTCTAGGAACATATCTTAAACAGTAGAACTAAAGTGTAAGCCACGACATAATTTGCAAAGACCTTTTGACTATGTTCATGATAATTAAGTTCATTTGGTTATTTAATGAACTCCCACTTAGATAGACACCCCTCTAATCATCTAAGTGATACATGATCCGAGTCAACTAGGCCATGTCCGATCATCACGTGAGACGGACTAGTCATCATCGCTAAACATCTTCATGTTGATCGTATCTACTATACGACTCATGTTCGACCTTTCGGTCTCTCTTGTTCCAAGGCCATGTCTGTACATGCTAGGCTCGTCAAGTCAACCTAAGTGTTTCACATGTGTAAATCTGGCTTAGACCCGTTGTATGCGAACGTTAGAATCTATCACACCCGATCATCACGTGGTGCTTCGAAACAACGAACTTTCGCAACGGTGCACAGTTAGGGGGAACACTTGCTTTAAATTTTATGAGGGATCATCTTATTTACTACCGTCGTTATAAGCAAATAAGATGCAAAAACATGACAAACATCACATGCGATCAAATAGTGACATGATATGGCCAAGATCATTTTGCTCCTTTTGATCTCCATCTTCGGGGCGCCATGATCATCATCGTCACCGGCATGACACCATGATCTCCATCATCATGATCTCCATCATCGTGTCTCCATGAAGTTGTCTCGCCAACTATTACTTGTACTACTATGGCTAACGATTTAGCAATGAAGTAAAGTAATTACATGGCGTTATTCAGTGACACGCAGGTCATACAATAAATAAAGACAACTCCTATGGCTCCTGCCGGTTGTCATACTCATCGACATGCAAGTCGTGATTCCTATTACAAGAATATGATCAATCTCATACATCACATATATTTCATTCATCACATCCTTCTTGGCCATATCACATCACACGACATATGCTGCAAAAACAAGTTAGACGTCCTCTAATTGTTGTTGCAAGTTTTTACGTGGCTGCTATAGGTTTCTAGCAAGAACGTTTCTTACCTACGCCAAAAACACAACATGATATGCCAATTGCTATTTACCCTTCATAAGGACCCTTTTCATCGAATCCGATCCGACTAAAGTGGGAGAGACTGGCACCCGCTAGCCACCTTATGCAACAAATGCATGCCAGTTGGTGGAACCTGTCTCACGTAAGTGTACGTGTAAGGTCGGTCCGGGCCGCTTCATCCCACAATATCGTCGAAACAAGATAGGACTTATAACAGTAAGCATATTGAACAAAATCAATGCCCACAACAACTTGTGTTCTACTCGTGCATAGAATCTACGCAATAGACCTAGCTCTGATACCACTGTTGGGGAATGTAGCAGAAATTCAAAATTTTCTATGCATCACCAAGATCAATCTATGGAGATTCTAGCAACAAGAGAGAGGGGAGTGTATCTTCATACCCTTGAAGATCGCGATGCGGAAGCGTTGCAATAATGCGGTGGGTGGAGTCATTCACGAAGCGATTCAGATCGCGGCCGAATCCGATCTAAGCACCGAACAATGGTGCCTCCGCGTTCAACACACGTTCAGCCCGGTGACGTCTCCCGTGCCTTGATCCAGCAAGGAGAGAGGGAGAGGTTGGGGAAGACTCCGTCCAGCAGCAGCACAACGGCGTGGTGATGGAGGAGCGTGGCACTCCAGCAGGGCTTCGCCAAGCACTACGAGAGACGAGGAGGGAGAGGGGTAGGGTTGCGCCAGGAGAGAGGGAAACTCATGTCTTTGGCAGCCCCAACACCCCCACTATATATAGGGGAAGGGGAGAGGGGGCCGGCCCCCTCCAGATCCCATCTAGAGGGGAGGGGCGGCGGCCAGGAGGGGAGGCTTGCCCCCCAAGCAAGGTGGAGGCACCTCCCTCCCCTAGGGGTTTCAACCCTAGGCGCCTTGGGCCCTTGGGGAGGGGCGCACCAGCCCACTAGGGGCTAGTTCCCTCCCATATTCAGCCCATCAAGTCCCCCGGGGCAGGTGGCCCCACCCGGTGGACCTCCGGACACCTTTCGGTGGTCCCGATACAATACGGATAACCCCTGAAACTATTCCGATGACTGAAACTGGACTTCCCATATATAAATCTTTACCTGCGGACCATTCCGGAACTCCTCGTGACGTCCGAGATCTCATCCGGGACTCCGAACAACCGGTAACCACATACAAACTTCCTTTATAACCCTAGCGTCATCGAACCTTAAGTGTGTATACCCTACGGGTTCGGGAATCATGCACACATGACCGAGACAGCTCTCTGGACAATAACCAACAACGGGATCTGGATACCCATGTTGGCTCCCACATGTTCCACGATGATCTCATCGGATGAACCACGATGTCGAGGATTCAATCAATCCCGTATACAATTCCCTTTGTCCATTGGTATGTTACTTGCCCAATATTCGATCAGCGGTATCCCTATACCTTGTTCAATATCGTTACCGGCAAGTCTCTTTACTCGTTCCATAATGCATGATCCCGTGACTAACTACTTAGTCACATTGAGCTCATTATGATGATGCATTACCGAGTGGGCCTAGAGATACCTCTCCGTCATACGGAGTGACAAATCCCAGTCTCGATTCATACCAACCCAACAGACACTTTCAGAGATACCTGTAGTGCACCTTTATAGCCACCCAGTTAGGTTGTGACGTTTGGTACAACCAAAGCATTCCTATGGTATTCGGGAGTTGCACAATCTCATGGTCTAAGGAAATGATACTTGGCATTAGAAAAGCTTTATCAAACGAACTACACGATCTTGTGCTATGCTTAGGATTGGGTCTTGTCCATCACATCATTCCCTAATGATGTTATCCCATTATCAATGACATCCTATGTCCATGGTCAGGAAACCATAACCATATATGGATCAACGAGCTAGTCAACTGAGGCTCACTAGGGACCTGTTGTGGTCTATGTATTCACACATGTATTATGTTTCCAGTTAATACAATTATAGTATGAACAATGGACAATTATCATGAAGGAGGAAATACAATAATGACCATTTTATTATTGCCTCTAGGGCATATTTCCACCAGTCTCCCACTTGCACTAGAGTCAATAATCTAGTTCACATCACTATGTGATTGTAGTGAAATCAACACCCATGGGGTTTGATCATATCTCGCTTGTGAGAGAGGTTATTAGTCAACGGGTCTGAAGCTTTCAGATCCTTGTGTGCTTTACAAATATCTATGTCATCTTGTAGATGCAGCTACCACACTCTATTTGGAGCTATTCCAAATAACTATTCTACTATACAAATCCGGTTTACTACTCAGAATCATCCGGATTAGTGTCAAAGTTTGCATCAGCGTAACCCTTTATGACGAACTCTTTGACCACCTCCATAATCGAGAAAATTCCTTAGTCCACTAGTTACTAAGGATAACCTTGACCGTTGTCCTGTGATCCATTCCTGGATCACACTTGTACCCCTTGACTGACTCATGGCAAGGCACACTTCAGGTGCGGTACACAGCATAACATACTTTAGAGCCTACATCTAAAGCATAGGGGACGACATTCGTCCTTTCTCTCTAATCTGCCATGGTCAGGTCTTGAGTCTTACCCAATACTCACACCTTATAACACAACCAAGAACTCCTTCTTTGCCGATCTATTTTGAACTCCTTCAAAATCTTGTCACGGTATGTGTTCGTTTGAAAGTACTATTAAGCGATATTGATCTATCCTTATAGATCTTGATGCTCAATGATCAAGTAGCTTAATTCAGGTTTTTCATTGAAAAACACTTTTCAAATAACCCTATATGCTTTCCAGAAACTCTACATCATTCCCGATCAACAATATGTCAACAACATATACTCATCAGAAATGCTATAGTGCTCCCACTCACTTCTTTGGAAATACAAGTTTCTCATAAACTTTGCAAAACCCAAAAACTTTGATCATCTCGTCAATGTGTATATTCCAACTCCGAGATGCTTACTCCAGTCCTTAGAAGGATTGCTGGAGCTTTGCATACTTGTTAGCATCTTTCAGGATTGACAAAATCTTCTGGTTGTATCACATACAACCTTTCCTCAAGAGTATCGTCAAGGAAACAATGTTTTGACATCCTATCTGCAAGATTTCATAAATAATGCAGTAACTGCTAATATAATTTCAACAGACACTTAGCATCGCTACGAGTGAGAAAGTCTGATCGTAGTCAACTCCTTGAACTTGTTAGAAAACATCTTAGCGACAAGTCGAGCTTTCTTAATGGTGACACTTACCATCATTGTCCGTCTTCCTTTTAAAATCCATCTGTACTCAACAGCCTTACGACCATCGAGTAGTTCTTCCAAAGTCTATACTTTGTTTAATACATGGATCCTTTCTTGGATTTTATGGCCTCGAGCCATTCGTCGGAATCCGGGCCCACCATCGCTTCTCCTTAGCTCGTAGGTTCATTGTTGTCTAGCAACATGACCTCCAAGACAAGATTACCGTACCACTCTGAAGCAGTATGCGTCCTTGTTGACCTACGAGGGTTGGTAGTGACTTGATCCGAAGTTTCATGATCACTATCATCAGCTTCCACTTCAATTGGTGTAGGCGCCACAGTAACAATTTCCTGTGCCCTGCTACACACTAGTTGAAGTGATGGTTCAATAACCTTATCAAGTCTCCACCATCCTCCCACTCAATTCTTTCGAGAGAAACCATCCTCAAGAAAGGACTCTTTTATAGAAACAATCACTTTTGCTTCCGGATCTGAGATAGGAGGTATACCCAACTATTTTGGGTATCCTATGAAGATGCATTTATCCGCTTTGGGTTCGAGCTTATCAGCCTGAAACTTTTTCACATAAGCGTCGCAGCCCCAAACTTTCAAGAAATGACAGCTTAGGTTTCTCTAAACCATAGTTCACACGGTGTCATCTCAACGGAATTATGTGGTGCCCTATTAAAGTGAATGCGGTTGTCTCTAATGCCTAATCCATAAACGATAGTGGTAATTCGATAAGAGAGATCACGGTATTCCCCATATCCAATAGGGTGCATCTATGATGTTCCGACACACCATCATACCATGGTGTTCCAGGAGGTATTAGTTGTGAAACAATTTCCACAATGTCTTAATTGTGTGCCAAACACGTAACTCAGATATTCATCTCTATGATCATATCATAGACATTCTATCCTCTTGTCACGACGATCTTCAACTTCACTCTGAAATTACTTGAACCTTTCAATAATTCAGACTTGTGTTTCATCAAGTAAATATACTCAACATCTACTCAAATCATCTGTGAAGTAAGAACATAACGATATCCACTTCGTGCCTCAGCACTCATTGGACTGCACACATCAAAATGTATTACTTCCAACGAGTTGCTTTCTTGTTCCATTTCACTGAAAACGAGGCCTTTCAGTCATCTTGCCCATGTGGTATGATTTGCATGTCTCAAGTGATTCAAAATCAGGTGAGTCCAAACGATCCATCTACATGGAGTTTCTTCATGCGTACATACCAATAGACATGGTTCGCATGTCTCAAACTTTTGAAAAAACCAGTGAGTCCAAAGATCCATCAACATGGAGCTTCTTCATGTGTTTTATACCAATATGACTTACATGGCAGTGCCACAAGTAGGCGGTACTATCATTACTATCTTATATCTTTTGGCATGAACATGTGTATCACTACGATCGAGATTCAATAAACCATTCATTTTAGGTGCAAGACCATTGAAGGTATTATTCAAATAAACAGAGTAAACATTATTCTCCTTAAATGAATAAGCGTATTGCGATAGACATAATCCAATCATGTCTATGCTCAACGCAAACACCAAATAACAATTATTTAGGTTTAACACCGATCCCAATGGTAGAGGGAGCGTGCGATGTTTGATCACGTCAACCTTGGAAATATTTCCAACACATATCGTCACCTCGCTTTTAGCTAGTCTCCGTTTATTCCATAGCCTTTTATTTCGAGTAACTAACACTTAGCAACCGAACCGGTATCTATTACCATGGTGCTACTAGGAGTACTAGTAAAGTACACATTAATATAATGTATATCCAATATACTTCTGTCGACCTTGACTGCCTTCTTATCTACCAAGTATCTAGGGTAATTCTGCTCCAGTAACCGTTCCCCTTATTACAGAAGCACTTAGTCCCAGGTTTGGGTTCAACCTTGGGTTTCTTCACTAGAGCAGCAACTGATTTGCCATTTCATGAAGTATCCCTTCTTGCCCTTGCCCTTCTTGAAACTAGTGGTTTCACTAACCATCAACAATTGATGCTCCTTCTTGATTTCTACTTTCGCGGTGTCAAACGTTGCGAATAGCTCAAGGATCATCATATTATAGTTCATCACGAAGCTCTAGTAGCTTGGTGGCAGTGACTTTGGAGAACCATCACTATCTCATCTGGAAGATAACTCCCACTTGATTCAAGCGATTGTAGTACTCAGACAATCTGAGCACATGCTCAACGATTGAGCTTTTCTCCCTTAGTTTGCAGGCTTAAGAAGCTTGTCGGAGGTCTTATACCTCTTGACGTTGGCACAAGCCTGAAATCCCAATTTCAGCCCTTGGAACATCTGTATGTTCCACGACGTTTCAAAAAACGTCTTCAGCACCTCAATTCTAAACCATTTAACATTACTGAACTATCACGTAGTCATCAAAACGTGTATGTCAGATGTTCGCAACATCCACAGACAATGTTCGAGGTTCAACACACCGAGCGGTGCATTAAGGACATAAGCCTTCTGCGCAGCAATGAGGATAATCCTCAGTTTACGGACCCAGTCCGCATAATTGCTACTATCAACTTTCAACTAAATTTTCTCTAGGAACATATCTTAAACAGTAGAACTAAAGTGTAAGCTACGACATAATTTGCAAAGACCTTTTGACTATGTTCATGATAATTAAGTTCATCTGGTTATTTAATGAACTCCCACTTAGATAGACATCCCTCTAGTCATCTAAGTGATACATGATCCAAGTCAACTAGGCCGTGTCTGATCATCACGTGAGACGGACTAGTCATCATCGGTGAACATCTTCATGTTGATCGTATCTACTATACGACTCATGTTCGACCTTTCGGTCTCTTGTGTTCCGAGGCCATGTCTGTACATGCTAGGCTCGTCAAGTCAACCTAAGTGTTTCGCGTGTGTAAATCTGGCTTACACCCGTTGTATGTGAATGTTAGAATCTATCACACCCGATCATCACGTGGTGCTTCGAAACAACGAACTTTCGCAACGGTGCACATTTAGGGGGAACACTTGCTTGAAATTTTCTAAGGGATCATCTTATTTACTACCATCGTTCTAAGCAAATAAGATGCAAAAACATGACAAACATCACATGCAATCAAATAGTGACATGATATGGCCAATATCATTTTGCTCCTTTTGATCTCCATCTTTGGGGCGCCATGATTATCATCGTCACCGGCATGACACCATGATCTCCATCATCATGATATCCATCATTGTGTCTCCATGAAGTTGTCTCACCAACTATTACTTCTACTACTATGGCTAACGGTTTAGCAATGAAGTAAAGTAATTACATGGCGTTATTCAGTGACACGCAGGTCATACAATAAATAAAGACAACTCCTATGGCTCCTGCCGGTTGTCATACTCATCGACATGCAAGTCGTGATTCCTATTACAAGAATATGATCAATCTCATACATCACATATATTTCATTCATCACATCCTTCTTGGCCATATCACATCACACGGCATATGCTGCAAAAACAAGTTAGACGTCCTCTAATTGTTGTTGCAAGTTTTTACATGGCTGCTATAGGTTTCTAGCAAGAACGTTTCTTACCTACGCCAAAACCACAACGTGATATGCCAATTGCTATTTACCCTTTATAAGGACCCTTTTCGTCGAATCCGATCTGACTAAAGTGGGAGAGACTGGCACCCGCTAGCCACCTTATGCAACAAATGCATGTCAGTCGGTGGAACCTGTCTCACGTAAGTGTACGTGTAAGGTTAGTCCGGGCCGCTTCATCCCACAATACCATCGAAACAAGATAGGACTAGTAACGGTAAGCATATTGAACAAAATCAATGCCCACAACAACTTGTGTTCTACTCGTGCATAGAATCTACGCAATAGACCTAGCTCTGATACCACTATTGGGGAACGTAGCAGAAATTCAAAATTTTCTACGTATCACCAAGATCAATCTATGGAGATTCTAGCAACAAGAGAGAGGGGAGTGTATCTTCATACCCTTGAAGATCGCGATGCGGAAGCGTTGCAAGAACGCGGTCGATGGAGTCGTTCATGAAGCAATTCAGATCATGGCTGAATCCGATCTAAGCACCGAACAACGGTGCCTCCGCGTTCAACACACGTGCAGCCTGGTGACGTCTCTCGTGCCTTGATCCAGCAAGGAGAGAGGGAGAGGTTGGGGAAGACTCCGTCCAGCAGCATCACAACGGCGTAGTGATGGAGGAGCGTGGCACGATGATCTCATCGGATGAACCACGATGTCGAGGATTGAATCAATACCGTATACAATTCCCTTTGTCCATTGGTATGTTACTTGCCCGAGATTCGACCGGCGGTATCCCTATACCTTGTTCAATCTCGTTACCGGCAAGTCTCTTTACTCGTTCCATAATGCATGATCCCGTGACTAACTACTTAGTCACATTGAGCTCATTATGATAATGCATTACCGAGTGGGCCCAGAGATACCTCTCCGTCATACGGAGTGACAAATCCCAGTCTCAATTTGTACCAACCCAACAGACACTTTCGGAGATACCTGTAGTGCACCTTTATAGCCACCTAGTTACGTTGTGACGTTTGGTACACCCAAAGCATTACTACGGTATCCGGGAGTTGCACAATCTCATGGTCTAAGGAAATGATACTTGACATTAGAAAAGCTTTAGCAAACGAACTACACGGTCTTGTGATATGCTTAGGATTGGCCTTGTCCATCACATCATTCTCCTAATGATGTGATCCCGTTATTAATGACATCCTATGTCCATGGCCAGGAAACCATAACCATCTATTGATCAACGAGCTAGTCAACTAGAGGCTCACTAGGGACATGTTGTGGTCTATGTATTCACACATGTATTATGTTTCCAGTTAATACAATTATAACATGAACAATAGACAATTATCATGAACGAGGAAATACAATAATAACCATTTTATTATTGCCTCTAGGGCATATTTCCAACAGTAAACTATGGAGGGGGGTGATACGTCTCCGTTGTATCTATAATTTTTGATTGTTACATGCCAATATTATTCAACTTTCATATACTTTTGGCAACTTTTTATACTATTTTTGGGACTAACATATTGATCCAGTGCCCAGTGCCAGTTCCTGTCTGTTGCATGTTTTATGTTTCACAGAAACCCAATATCAAACGGAATCCAAACGGGATAAAAACGGACGGAGAATTATTTTGGAATATTTAGGATTTTCCGGAGGAAGTATCAACGCGAAACGGTGTCCAGGGTGGCCACGAGACAGGGGGGCGCGCCCTCCCCCCCTAGGCGTGCCCTGGACTCTCGTGGTCCACCCATAAGGCGGTTGACTCTCTTCTTTTGCCGCAAGAAAGCTAATTTTACGAGAAAAATCTGGGCGAAAGATTCACCCCAATCGGAGTTACGGATCTCCAGATATAAAGGAAACGGTGAAGGGGTAGAATCAGAGAACGCAGGAACAGAGAGATTGATCCAATTTGGGAGGGGCTCTCGCCCCTCCCAAGCCATGGGAGCCAAGGACCAGAGGGGAAACCCTTCTCCCATCTAGGGAGAAGGTCAAGGAAGAAGAATAAGAAGAAGGGGGGCTCTCTCCCCCTTGCTTCTAGTGGCGCCGGAACGCCGCCGGGGGCCATCATCATCACCGCGATCTTCACCAACACCTCCGCCGTCTTCACCAACATCTCCATAACCTTCCCCCATCTATATTCAGCGGTCCACTCTCCCGCATCCCGCTGTACACTCTACTTGAACATGGTGCTTTATGCTTCATATTATTATCCAATGATGTGTTGCCATCCTATGATGTCTGAGTAGATTTTTGTTGTCCTATTGGTGGTTGATGAATTGCTATGATTGATTTAATTTGCTTGTGGTTATGTTGCTATCCTATTGTGCCCTCCGTGTCGCGCAAGCGTGAGGGAGTACCGCTGTAGGGTGTTGCAATATGTTCATGATTCGCCTATAGTGGGCTGCGTGAGTGACTGAAACACAAACCCGAGTAAGGGGATTGTTGCGTATGGGATAAAGGGGACTTGATACTTTAATGCTATGGTTGGGGTTTACCTTAATGAATCTTTAGTAGTTGCGGACGCTTGCTAGAGTTCCAATCATAAGTGCATATGATCCAAGTAGAGAAAGTAAGTTAGCTTATGCCTCTCCCACATAAAACTTGCTACCGGTCTAGTAACGTAGTCAACTACTTAGGGACAATTCTACAACTCCTACCACCACTTTTCCACACTTGCTATATTTACTTTATTGCATCTTTATTTAAACAGCCCCTAGCTTTTATTTACGTGCTCTTTATTATATTGCAAACCTATCCTATCACACCTACAAAGTACTTCTAGTTTCCTAATTGTTCTAGGTAAAGCGAACGTCAAGCATGCATAGAGTTGTATCGGTGGTCGATAGAACTTGAGGGAATATTTATTCTACCTTTAGCTCCTCGTTGGGTTCGACACTCTTACTTATCGAAAACTGTTGCGATCCCCTACACTTGTGGGTTATCAAGACCTTTTTCTGGCGCCGTTGCCGGGGAGTCATAGCGTGGGGTGAATATTCTCGTGTGTGCTTGTTTGCTTTATCACTAAGTAATTTTTATTTGCTGCTCTTAGTTGTTTTCTATCTTTAGTTATGTGTAGGAAACGCAAAATACCAAAAAAATAGTTGTACCTGCTGCACCAATGGTTGAAGAACCACTCAAAATCTATCGCACTCCTGAAGCTTTTTACTTGGATCGTCTTCGATCCCTATGTGCTCGTGCTGAAACCCCCACTAGCTTAGTTGAGGGCAAATCTTTAGATGAGCATGCCTGTTATGTGCAACACCGTATATCTGAAAAAGGGAAACTATTATGGGATCAAATTCAATGTTTGCAATGCTATGCTTGGAATTTATGTGAAATATATGATATTACTTGTTGTTCTGAAACCCTAAGAAACACCTTCCATACCAATGTGAGTTTGATAATGGGATTGTATCTTCATATGCTAAAGGTGTTTATAATTACTATGATGTTCAACAAATTGAAGAATTTGTTGCTTTTAAGGGTGCTTATGTAATTGCTTCTTTGATTGAAAAGTATGATGCTACTCTCTACAAATCTGAAAACTTTGCCATACTTGAATATTGTTATGATAATTATGCTTCTAATGCCTATGTTAAAACATATATTGAGGTCTTCTCCGCTGTCCAAGAAGAGACTAATATTTTGCAGGAAGCTATGGAAGAAGAAATTGATGAAACTGTGAGCTCATTGGATGAAAAAGATGAGGAAGAGAGCAAAGAACAAAAGGAGGAAGAGAGGATTGATCACCCGTGCCCACCTTCTAATGAGAGTAACTCTTTATCCCATACACTGTTTAATTTCTCTTCGTGCTTACCGAAGGATGATTACTATGATGATTGTTATGATCCCGTTGATTCTCTTGAATTACCCCTTTTTGATGATGCTTGCTATGCTTGTGTCCAAGATGCCAATATGAATTGTGCTTATGGAGATGAACTTGCTATAGTTCCTTATGTAAAACATGAAATTGTTGCTATTGCACCCATGCATGATAGTCCTATTATCTTTTTGAATTCTCCCTACTACACTATATCGGAGAAGTTTGTGCTTATTAAGGATTATATTGATGGGTTGCCTTTTACCATTGCACATGATGATTTTGTTGAATGTAATATGCATGTGCTTGCTGCTCCTACTTGCAATTATTATGAGAGAAGAACTATATCTCCACCTCCCTATGTTTCCAATACTATAAAATTGCAAGAACCTGTTTATACTATGCATTAGCCTTTACTATGTGTGCATGAATTGTTCTTTTTTTACATGCCGATGCATAGGAAGAGAGTTAGACTTCGTTGTTGCATGATATATGTTACTTTGTGCTCACTACTAAATTACAAATCATTGTTAATTAAAATTGGCTTTGATATACCTTGGGATCCGGGTGGATTCATTACTTGAGCACTAAATGCCTAGCTTAATGGTTTTAAAGAAAGCGCTGCCAGGGAGACAACTCGGAAGTTTTAGAGAATCATTTATTTTCTATTGAGTGCTTTCATATAGTTTAAAAACAAAAAAAATAAAGAGGGGAAGCTAAAAACTTTTCAAAAAGGAAAGTGAAAGTGAGAAAGACACGCATTATCGAAGTGGGAGCTAGCCTTGAACTTTGTTCATGCTCATGGAAACTTTGTGAATCTTGATTACAGAAACTTTTCATCAAAAATAATTATCCCCTTGTATAATTCCATTGTATTATAAAATAATGTGCCACGGTTTGTCTTTAGGATGTTTACAATGTTTGTTGGTTTGTACGGTGCAGGACAGAAACTTTGGCTGTAGTGCGCGATTTTACATTTTTAACTGGAACGTCAAATGGTTCTCATTCCTTTTGAATTGTATTTCTATACAACTTTTTTACTTTTCCTAATTTTGGTAGAATTTTTGGGGTATTAGAAGTATTGTGAATGTTCATATTTCTACAGACTGTTCTGTTTTTGACAGATTCTGTTTTTGATGCATAGTTTGCTTGTTTTGATGAAACTATCAATTTATATCAGTGGATTAAGCCATGGAAAAGTTATATTACAGTATACACAATGCAAAAACAAAATATGAATTGGTTTGCAACAGTACTTAGAGTGGTTCTTTGCTTTATTATACTAACGGATCTTACCGAGTTTTTTGTTGAAGTTTTGTGTGGATGAAGTGTCTAATCGAGGAAGTTTCGATATGAGGAAAAGGAAGAGAGGCAAGAGCTCAAGCTTGGGGATGCCCGAGGCACCCCAAGTAAATATTCAAGGAGACTCAAGCGTCTAAGCTTGGGGATGCCCCGGAAGGCATCCCCTCTTTCTTCAACAAGTATCGGTATGTTTTCGGATTCGTTTCGTTCATGCATTATGTGCAAATCTTGGAGCGTCTTTTGCATTTAGTTTTCACTTTTCTTTCATGCCCCATGCTGGTATGAGATAGTCCTCGGTTGATTTATAGAATGCTCTTTGCACTTCACTTAAATCTTTTGAGTATGGCTTTATAGAATGCTTCATGTGCTTCGCTTATATCATTTGAAGTTTGGATTGCATGTTTCTCTTCACATAGACAACCGCCATTTGTAGAATGCTCTTTTGCTTCACTTATATTTGTTAGAGCGTGGGCATATCTTTTGTAAAAAGAATTAAACTCTATTGCTTCACTTATATCTATTTAGAGAGATGACAGGAATTGGTCATTCACATGGTTAGTCATAAAATCCTACATAAAACTTGTAGATCACTGAATATGATATGTTTGATTCCTTGCAATAGTTTTGCGATATAAAGGTGGTGATATTAGAGTCGTGATAGTTGAGTAATTTTGCAATTGAGAAATACTTGTGTTGAGGTTTGCAAGTCCCGTAGCATGCACGTATGGTGAACCGTTATGTAACGAAGTTGGAGCATGAGGTGTTTTTTGATTGTCTTCCTTATGAGTGGCAGTCGGGGACGAGCGATGGTCTTTTCCTACCAATCTATCCCTCTTGGGGCATGCGTAGTAGTACTTTGATTCGAGGTCTAAGTAGACTTTTGCAATAAGTATATGAGTTCTTTATGACTAATGTGAGTCCATGGATATACGCACACTCATCCTTCCACTTTGCTAGTTTCTATTTTACCGCGGAACTTTCACCGGTGGCATGCACCCATTATTTACCTTCCTCAAAACAGCCACAATACCTACCTATTATGGCATTTCCATAGCCATTTTGAGATATATTGCCATGCAACTTTCCACCGTTCCGTTTATTATGACACATTCCACCATTGTCATATTGCTCTTTGCATGATCATGTAGTTGACATCGTATTTGTGGCAAAGCCACCTTCATGATTTTCATACATGTCGCTCTTGATTCATTGCATATCCCGGTACACCGCCGGAGGCATTCATATAGAGTCATATCTTGTTCTAGCTTTGAGTTGTAATTCTTGAGTTGTAAATCAATAAAAGTGTGATGATCATCATTATTAGAGCATTGCCCCAGTGAGGAAAGGATGATGAAGACTATCCCCCACAAGTCGGGATGGGACTTCGGACTTTATAAAAATAAAAGAGGCCAAAGAAGCCCACAAAAAAAAGAAAAAAAAGAGAAAGAAAAAAGGGGAAAGAAAAAAAGGGAAAAAGGAGAAAAAAATAAAATGAGAAAAAAAGAGAGAAGGGACAATTGCTACTATCTCTTTTTCCATACTTGTGCTTCAAAGTATCACCATGATCTTCATGATAGAGAGTCTCCTATGTTGTCACTTTCATATACTAGTGGGAATTTTTCATTATAGAACTTGACTTGTATATTCCAATGATGGGCTTCCTCAAAATGCCCTAGGTCTTCGTGAGCAAGCAAGTTGGATGCACACCCACTTAGTTTTTTTTGTTGAGCTTTCATATATTTATAGCTCTAGTGCATCCGTTGCATGGCTCCCTACTCACTCACATTGATATCTATTGATGGGCATCTCCATAGCCCGTTGATACGCCTAGTTGATGTGAGATTATCCTCTCCCTTTTTGTCCTCACAACCACCACCATATACCACCGTAGTGCTATGTCCATGGCTTGCACTCATGTATTGCGTAAGAGTTGAAAAAGCTGAAGCGCGTTAAAAAGTATGAACCAATTGCTCGGCTCGTCATCGGGGTTGTGCATGATTTGAATGCTTTGTGTGATGAAGATGGAGCATAGCCATACTATATGATTTTGTAGGGATGAGCTTTCTTTGGCTATGTTATTTCAATAAGACATAATTTCTTGGTTGATATGCTTGAAGTATTATTGTTTTTATGTCAAATGATAGATTATTGCCTTGAATCACTTGTGTCTTAATATTCATGCCATGATTAGACTTATGATCAACATTATGCTAGGTAGCATTCCACATCAAAAATTATCTTTTTTATCATTTACCTACTCGAGGACGAGAAGGAATTAAGCTTGGGGATGTTGATACGTCTCCGTCGTATCTATAATTTTTTATTGTTCCATGCCAATATTATTCAGCTTTCATATACTTTTGGCAACTTTTTATACTATTTTTGGGACTAACATATTGATCCAGTGCCCAGTGCCAATTCCTGTCTGTTGCATGTTTTATGTTTCGCAGAAACCCAATATCAAACGGAATCCAAACGGGATAAAAATGGACGAACAATTATTTTGGAATATTTGGGATTTTCCCGAGGAAGAATCAATGTGAAATGGTGTCCGGGGTGGCCACGAGACAGGGGGGCGCGCCCTCCCCCCTAGGCGCGCCCTGGACTCTCGTGGGCCACCCGTAAGGCGGTTGATGATCTTCTTTTTCTGCAAGAAAGCTAATTTTACGAGAAAAATCTGGGCGAAAGATTCACCCCAATCGGAGTTACGGATCTCCAGATATAAAGGAAACGGTGAAGGGGTAGAATCAGAGAACGCAGAAACAGAGAGATAGATCCAATCTCGGAGGGGATCTCGCCCCTCCCAAGCCATGGGAGCCAAGGTCCAGAGGGGAAACCCTTCTCCCATCTGGAAGAAGGTCAAGGAAGAAGAAGAAGAAGGGGGGCTCTCTCCCCCTTGCTTCCGGTGGCGCCGGAACGCCGCCGGGGGCCATCATCATCACCGCGATCTTCACCAACACCTCCCTCGTCTTCACCAACATCTCCATCACCTTCCCCCATCTATATTCAGCAGTCCACTCTCCCGCATCCTGCTGCACCTCTACTTGAACATGGTGCTTTATGCTTCATCTTATTATCCAATGATGTGTTGCTATCCTATGATGTCTGAGTAGATTTTCGTTGTCCTATTGGTGGTTGATGAATTGCTATGATTGATTTAATTTGCTTGTGGTTATGTTGCTATCCTATTGTGCCCTCCATGTCGCACAAGCGTGAGGGAGTACCGCTGTAGGGTGTTGCAATATGTTCATGATTCGCTTATAGTGGGTTGCGTGAGTGAGTGAAACACAAACCCGAGTAAGGGGATTGTTGCGTATGGATAAAGGGGACTTGATACTTTAATGCTATGGTTAGGTTTTACCTTAATGAATCTTTAGTAGTTGCGGACGCTTGCTAGAGTTCCAATCATAAGTCCATATGATCCAAGTAGAGAAAGTATGTTAGCTTATGCCTCTACCATATAAAACTTGCTATCAGTCTAGTAACGTAGTCAACTGCTTAGGGACAATTCCACAACTCCTACCACCACTTTTCCACACTCGCTATATTTACTTTATTGCATCTTTATTTAAACAGCCCCTAGCTTTTATTTACGTGCTCTTTATTATATTGCAAACCTATCCTATCACACCTACAAAGTACTTCTAGTTTCATACTTGTTCTAGGTAAAGCGAACGTCAAGCGTGCGTAGAGTTGTATTGGTGGTCGATAGAACTTGAGGGAATATTTATTCTACCTTTAGCTCCTCGTTGGGTTCGACACTCTTACTTATCAAAAACTGTTGCGATCCCCTACACTTGTGGGTTATCAGGGGGCGCCACACACGGCTAGGAATCAATATTGTGTGTTCTAGCGGTGGCCTGCCCTCATATATATAGGCCGGAGGGAGATGGAGCAGCCAAGGGGGCACCTCAGTAGGAGGAATCCTACTTGGGGCCCTAATCCTATTCGGCTCGCTCCTTTTCATACCTTCCGGACGGGGAAGGAAGGAGGAGGGAGGAGGGAAGGAAGGGGGAGGCCGAATCCCTCTCCTTCCTTCTCTCTTCCCCTCTTCCCCTCTTTCCTTCCCCTCTCCTAATTCGGTCTACATGGGGAGCACCAGCCCCTTAGGGGCTGGTCTGTCCCCTTCTTGGCCCATTAGGCCCATGTAGTTTGCTGGGGGTTGCCCGGAACCCCTTCCGGTGACTCGGTACGTACCCGGTACCCTCGGAACACTTCGGCTGCCCGAATACTATCGTCCTATATATGAATATTTACCTCTCGACCATTTTGAGACTCCTTGTCATGTCCACGATCTCACCTGGTACTCTGAACAACCTTCGGTCACCAAAACACATAACTCATATAATACAAATCGTCATTGAACGTTAAGCGTGCGGACCCTACGGGTTTGAGAACTATGTAAACATGACCGGAGACGCCTCTCCGTTCAATAACCAATAGTGGAACCTGGATGCTCATATTGGTTCCCACATATTCTACGAAGATCTTTATCGGTCGAACCGCTATGTCAACATACGTTATTCCCTTTGTCATCGGTATGTTATTTGCCCGAGATTCGATCGTCGGTATCATCATACCTAGTTCAATATCGTTACCGGCAAGTCTCTTTACTCGTTCCATAATGCATCATCCCGCAACTAACTCATTAGTCACATTGCTTGCAAGGCTTCATATGATGTGCCTTGCCGAGAGGGCCCAGAGATACCTCTCCGATACTCAGTGACAAATCCTAATCTCGATCTATGCCAACCCAACAAACACCTTCGGATATACCTATAGAGCATCTTTATAATCACCTAGTTACGTTGTGAAGTTTTATAGCACACAAGGCATTCCTCCGGTATCCGGTAGTTGTATAATCTCATAGTCGGAGGAATATGTATTTGTAAGTGCATCTAGTGCCCCTTAGTGATTTTGGTGTATTGAAGACTTATAGGTTAAGGGACTAATGCGTTTGTGAGTATACACAGGTCTATAAGTCTATGAGGAGTTTGATATTTACAGAGAAAGTCGACCCCTAAAAATGAAGTTCTTCAACTGAAGACTTTGATATTCTGAAGACTTTCTGAAGACTTTGAAAGTGAAGAAATTGGTGTGACCTTGAAGACTTGATATTCATTTGTGGAACATGAAGTGTGAAGACTTTTGTTTTCGTAGTTTTATTTTCTCTTTCTTGAGTCATAGGAAACACCGTACTGTTAAAGGGGGTCAAGGAAATACTAAGGAAAAATTTCCATGTGATGCTCAACTCAAAATCCTACACCTACCAATCCCTTCGAGTGAAGCCTTTGGAAATCTCATACAGTTCAGTCACTTTCTTCAGTGACAAAGACGAAGTTCTTCTGGTCGCTGATGAATTTGTTCTGACTGAGGAGTTAGGAATTCGTCAGTGCGAATTACCTACACAGTGAGGAACATGATAGCCCTGAGGAATTTGAGAGTCAAATTTCCGACCGTTGCTATGCTGCGTGCCAGCTGTCCCAAAATATCTTATCCACCTAACGGTCATATCATTGAGGGGCATTTATGTCTTATCATGTCGGGCTGGTCCCTAGGCTATAAATAGCCGCCCCCTACAACCACTAGCTGGTTGGCTGCTCCGAGAGAACTTGACACTTGTCATTTGAGAGCAACCCATCCTTCGAGGACTTTGAGCGAAAATCATCAAGTGACGAAAACCCAAAACCAAACCCCTACAAACCCAAAGTGATTGAGCATCACTAAAGAAATTGATCCTGCGTGGATCCGACGCTTGTTACCTTTGAAGACTGTGCTTCTTCCAGACGGTTAGGGCGTCAAGGTCTAGAGCATCCAAGAGGAATTGTGGATCGCCGAGTGACCAAGTCTGTGAAGGTTTGGAAGTCGCCTGAAGACTTACCACGAGTGATTGGACGAGGTCTGTGTGACCTTAGTTCAAGGAGAATACGGTGAGGACTGGGTGTCCTGAGCTGCGTGCTCAGCGACTGGGTGTCCGGGACTGTGTGTCCTCGAGTTTAAATACTCATCCGCTCCAACCAGACGTACAACTGAGACAGTAGTTGGAACTGGTCTACCAAATCATTGTCTTCACCAACCTAACTGGTTCTATTTCCTCAACCCTTTCATTTCCTCATTACTGTGTTGAGTGTTTGTTCATATCTGTGTTTGAAGACTGTGACTGAAGACTTTCTCAATTTCCTCAGTTCAATTTCTTCAGTCTGTTTGTCTTCATCTTGTGTTATCCTGTGATTACGCTTTCTGTACTCTGTGCTAGTCTTCATTTCATCATGATGACCATGCTTGTATTCTGTTATGCTTACTTCTGAGTACTTATTCCGCTGCTAATAGTTCTTCGCTAAGGAATTTCCTCACCGGCAAATTCCTCAGTGAAGAATTCATAAAAATCGCCTATTCACCCCCCTCTAGTCGACATAACGCACTTTCAATTGGTATCAGAGCAAGGTACTCCCTTGTTCTGTGTGATTTTGGTTTAACCGCCTGGAGTTTTAGTTATGTCGACCGCAGGTATGATCAAGGTCTCGGCTGGGTGTCCTACCTTTGATGGGATGGACTACCCCTACTGGAAAAACAAGATGCGAATGCATCTCGAGGCAATTGACAACGATCTCTGGTATGTTGTGGAAAATGGTGTTCCCTCTGTCTCACCCTCACTGAACGCTACCGATGTGAAGAGATTCAAGCAACTCAATTCTCAAGCGAAGAATATCATATGTGGC
This sequence comes from Triticum dicoccoides, assembly GCF_002162155.2. Classification (NCBI taxonomy): domain Eukaryota; kingdom Viridiplantae; phylum Streptophyta; class Magnoliopsida; order Poales; family Poaceae; genus Triticum; species Triticum dicoccoides. The sequence continues at coordinate 565,945,279 of NC_041383.1, read as the reverse complement.
CATCTGAGTAAAGGACAGTATGGAAGAGCGAGTGCTTTGGAAACTGCTAAGCTTATCTGGGATAGGCTGTCCAAAGTGAATGAAGGAGTCTCAACTCAGCGTGACTCTCGAGTTGATGTTCTTCGAAATCTCTTCAACCGCTTCAAAAGACTCGACAATGAAAATGTCCAACAAACCTTTGATCGCCTCACTGACATCTCAAATGAGCTTCAAGCCCTCGGTGCCACTGACATCACTGACCATGAAGTGGTGAATAAACTGTTGAGATCACTTGATTCCTCATTTGATACTCTGGGTCTGATGATACAAGAACGGGCTGACTACAAGTCTCTTGATCCTGCCGATATCCTCGAAAGGCTAAATACTCACGAGTTCCAGCTTGCTGAAAAGAGAGATCTCTATGGTTCGAGCTATGGCAAACCACGTGCCCTGAAGGCCAAGGTTGTGTCTGAGTCTGAATGTGAGGATTCTGGTAGTAGCCTTGGTGATCCTGTAGAATTGAGCCAGGAGCTAGCACTGCTCGTGAAGAAATTCCAGAAGTTCTCAAGACGTGGTCGCTTTGGAAAATCCTCAAGAAGCAGTGATTCCTCATCAAGTGACTATAAGAGAAGGCTGTGCCACAAATGCAAGAAACCTGGTCATTATATTCAAGATTGTCCTTAGTGGGAAAAGGAATTGAAGAAGAAGAAATACAAGGATTACAGTTCTGATGATGCGAAGAAGAAGAAGAAATCATCAAAATCCTCGAAGTCTTCATATCACAAGAAGAGCAGCTCCAAGAAGGCTCGGGCATTCATTGGCAAGGAAATGGACTCTGAAGTAGAATCTGAGGAACATGAGGAAGAGGAGGCGTCTGAAGAATCCGAATCTGGTGTGGCGAGTCTGGCCTTCGCTACTGCTTTCGTTAGCAAGTCCATCTTCAACACTGAAGAAACTGACCCCACCGACAAGCCTGATGAAGATAATGATGACTACGCTCCCACCTATTGCTTCATGGCAAAAGGTGCAAAGGTACTCAAATACACCTCCTCTGAATCTAGTGAAAATGAATCTGATGAGAATCTCAAGCCCAGCTACTCTAAACTTGCTAAGATTGCTGTAAAACAACAAAGGGCTTTTGAAAAGGTTCAAAACATGCTAGACAAAAGTGATGATATGTTGGGTGAAGAAATGGATCGCACTAAAGCCCTGACTGAAAATCTTCAGAGACTTCAGTCTAGGTTTGATAACCTTCAAAGTCATCATAACACTCTCTTATCTGATCATGAGAAACTTTCTTATGAATTTCTTCAAAGAAAGCAAGATCTTGAGAAGCTAAGGCTGAGTTATGAAGATCTTCAGAAGGAGCGCGATTCATTACTAGCTCAACAAATCAGCGCTTCTCAGGAAGAATTTGTTCCTCCCTGCTTAAAGTGCATTGAACGTGAATCTGCTAATTCTTCACCTGAATGTTCAAATGCTTCAACTGTTACAAATTCTTCACCTGCCTCTGCTATCACTAATTCCTCATCTGAGTACATTGCTAGTATCACTGACGATGCAGGGCTGAAGGAATTGTACACGACAGGCATGTACAAAAGCCTCAAAGGGCATCAGATTCTTTGTGATGTGCTCAAAAAGCAGATCCTCAACAGAAACCCTAGGAAAGAGGGTATTGCCTTTGAGAGGAAACTTAATGCTGATGGAACATATTGGAAGCCTGAGCAGTACCCCAAAACCTCATGGGTTGCTGCAAAGGGACCTCCAGTTGATCCATCTAACTTATCTAGCTTTACATGTGAATCTTCTCATTCTTCTGATGAGTCATTTGATTCCAACTATAAACTGTTCAAAAATCAGAATGGTGAAGTATTTGCTAGATATGTTGGGACTAACTGCAGGAACGATTCCCCTATGAAGAAAATCTGGGTTCCCAAAAGTTATGTTGAAAGTATTCAGGTGAATGTCCTCATGACACCACCTGTGAAGAACAGGAACCCCAGATCCAATTCTTCATGTGGACCTAATTCTTCACATGGATCAAATTCCTCAAATGGATCAAAGTCCTCATATGATCATTATCGTGCTAACCCTTCTGTTTCGTAGGGTAGAGCTAAGGGCTATGAATATGCACATTATTCTTCAAATCATTATGTTCATAAGTCCTCGAAGAATTTCTCTGCTTATTCATATGCTTACCCTAATCCCTCTTATGTGAAACGAAATGGATTGGCCTCTATGCCACCTTTCTCATATGGTGCTCGCAGAGTGATGGACTCTTTGCCACCCCTTCAGATGTGGGTGGTGAAGAAAAAGAACTAATCTCTTCTACAGGGTCAGGTCTCCAGACGTGCTTTAACGTCTGAAGAATTTGCTAGGGACCTGACAAACTTGCCTGAAAGGACGCAGGCTAATCATGATGAAATGAACTTCCATTTCACACGTCCTCATACTGCTATATCTGTTTACTGCTTGATGAAATTCATCTGATGAACTTGATATCATATTCTTCATTGATGAAGCATATGAGATTGTAAGTTACACTAATTCATCTGCAGGATGATCAACCCAAAACCACTGAATGGGTCCTTGATAGTGGATGTACAAATCACATGACTGGTGACAAGAATCTTTTGATGGATGCTCCCTTATCACCGTCACATCTAAAGCACATCATCTTTGCTGACAAAGGCAAAAGTCAGGTATTGGGTCTTGGTAAGGTTGCGATCTCTAAGGATAAACACATGGACAAAGTCATGCTTGTTGAGTCCTTAGGATACAACCTCATGTCAGTCTCAATGCTTTGTGATCTTGATATGGTTGTTGTCTTTGGCAAGTATCGCTGTGTTGTGATTATGGAAGCTGACAATTCGAAAGTCTTCGAAGGCTTTAGGAGAGGAGACTTGTATATTGTTGATTTCTCTACAGGACCACAACCAGCCGTGTGTCTACTTGCAAAAGCTTCAGAAGGCTGGCTATGGCATCGACGACTTGGTCACGCAGGCATGAGGAATTTGCACACGCTTGCGAAGAAGAAGCATGTCATTGGCATTGAGAATGTCAAATTCCTCAAGGATCACTTATGCGGAGCCTGTGAAGCTGGAAAAATGACCAAGGCCAAGCATCCAGCAAAGACAATCATGACCACTACTCGTCCATTCGAATTGCTTCACATGGACCTCTTCGGACCTAATCATTACTTAGCAGTCACAAATGCTGCATCTCTATATGGTTTTGTCATTGTTGATGATTACTCTCGATATACATGGGTACACATTGTTACTTACAAACATGAAGTGCATGAAGTCTTCAAACGTTTTTCCTCGAGGGCTTCAACCAACTTTGGTGTGAAGATCAAGCACATCAGAAGTGACAATGGAACTGAGTTCAAGAATTCCGGTCTTGATGACTATCTTGATGAACTTGGTATTACTCATGAGTTATCTGCTCCCTATACTCCTCAGCAAAATGGCGTCGTGGAGCGCAAGAACAGAACTCTTGTTGAGATGGCTTGCACTATGCTTGATGAATACAAAACGCCTCATCGATTTTGGATTAATGCAATTGATACTGCGTGCCACCTCATCAACAGAGTATATCTTCACAAATTCTTCAAGAAGACGGCCTATGAACTCCTCACTGACAAGAAACCCAATGTGAGTTATTTCAAAGTCTTCGGTGCTAAATGTTGGATTAGAGATCCTCATCACAATGCTAAATTTGCACCGAAAGCACATGAAGGTTTTATGCTTGGTTACAGAAAGGACTCGCACACCTACAAAGTCTTCAACAATGCTCTTCACAAGATTGTTGAAACTGTAGATGTGCGGTTCGATAAAACTAATGGCTCGCAAAGAGAGCACCTACCTTCTGTGTTAGATGAACCAGCACCTGAGGATTCTATCAAGTTCAAGGCAACTGAGGATGTCACTCCTACTGAAGAATTTGCTGAAGAATTCATTCCAGTACACGAAGAACGTCGAGCTGATGCACCTGAAGATAATGCTGAAGACAATGGTGCTGAGGAAAATGATCAAATACCTCAACGACAACCAGCTCATCCTCGCGTTGCAAAAGAAGTACAAGTTGACAAGATCATCGATGACATTGAAGCGCCAGGTCCTCTCACACGCTCAAAAGCTTCACATTTATCTAACTTTTGTGGGCACTATGCTTTTGTCTCTATCACAGAGCCCACTAAGGTAGATGAAGCATTTTTGGAGCCGGAGTGGATTCAGGCTATGCAAGAAGAATTACATCAGTTCGAGCTCAACAATGTCTAGAAACTGGTCAAACGTCCAGATCCTTGCAAGCATAATATCATTGGCACAAAGTGGATCTACCGCAACAAGCAAGATGAAAATGGCCTTGTGGTGAGGAATAAGGCACGACTAGTAGCTCAAGGCTACACACAGGTTGAAGGAATTGATTTCGATGAAACTTTTGCACCTGTTGCTAGACTTGAGGCTATTCGCATATTACTTCCTTATGCTAACCATCATGATATCATCTTATATCAAATGGATGTGAAAAGTGCATTCCTCAGTGGTAAGCTTGAGGAAGAAGTATATCTTGCTCAACCCCCAGGTTTTGAAGATCCAAAGAATCCTGACAAAGTCTTCAGCCTTAATAAGGCCCTCTATGGCCTCAAGCAAGCCCCTCGGGCGTGGTATGATACATTGAAGGAATTCTTCATGAAGAATGGCTTCACACCCGGTTCACTCGACCCTACTCTCTTTACTAAATCTTATGATGGTGAATTGTTTGTGTGCCAAATATATGTTGATGATATTATCTTTGGCTGTACTGACCAACGTTATAGTGATGAATTTGCCTATATGATGAGTGAAGAATATCAAATGTCTATGATGGGAGAGTTAAAATTCTTCTTAGGTCTTCAAATTCGTCAACAGCGCAATGGCATATTCATATCTCAGGAGAAATACCTCACAGATGTACTGAGGAAATTCGGCATGCAAGATTGCAAAGGCGTCGAAATTCCTATGCCCACAAATGGCCATCTATGCACTGATGAAAATGGTATTGACTTCGATCACAAGGTATACCGCTCCATGATTGGTTCTTTATTGTACTTATGTGCATCTAGGCCAGATATAATGCTTAGTGTTTGCATGTGTGCCCGATTTCAAGCTGCACCGAAGGAATCACACCATAAGGCTGTGAAGCATATTCTTCGATATCTAGCTCACACACCAACACTAGGATTATGGTACCCCAAGGGCTCTGCTTTTGATCTCACTGGATATTCTGACTCTGACTATGCTGGTGATCGTGTGGACCGCAAGTCAACTTCTGGCACTTGTCATTTCCTCGGACGATCTTTGGTCTGTTGGTCCTCGAAGAAACAGAACTGCGTATCACTGTCCACTGCGGAAGGTGAATACATTGTTGCTGGCTCTTGCTGTGCTCAACTGCTTTGGATGAAGCAAACACTCAAGGACTATGGCGTCAACGTGAAGAATGTGCCTCTCCTCTACGACAATGAGAGTGCCATCAAGATTGCTCACAACCCAGTTCAGCACTCGAAGACAAAGCACATTCAGATTCGTCATCATTTTCTTCATGATCATGTGTTGAAGGGCGACATCTCCATCGAGCACGTGAAGACTGAAGAATAGCTAGCTGATATCTTCACTAAGCCCTTGGATGAGAAGAGATTTAGCAAATTGTGGTGTGAGCTAAATATCTTAGAATCTTCGAATGTTCTTTGAAAAGGACACACATCCTAACACTTATGCAAAATTGATGACTTAGATGTGCAACACATGAAGAAACATTTTTCTTCAATCAATGAAGAATAACACTCTAAGTGTGAAGAAATTAATGAAGAATTTGATTCTCAGAACCCTACGACAATTGTACGCGGTGTCTGAAATCACCATTCTTATACGGTGGGTCACGCCACCACAAAAAGTTGAAAATCTTCAATTTGAGTTTTTCCTCAGTTTTGAAATTCTTCACTTTTTCAAATTCTTCAACTTTTCAAAATCTTCACTGTTTCCTTCATTTTTCTTCATTGGCTATATATATATATATATATATATATATATGAGTTTATGTCCTCTACAGCATTCACTTATAGCTATTTCTTCAAGTTGCTTTTTCTTCTAAGTGAATGTGATCGGACCCTTCCCCCTCTATGCTATACTCAACCCAATCTATTCACAAATTCTTCATATGCGTTCTATTTGAAACTCGTTCAAAATCTTCACTGTGTCCTTGTCAGCTAAAGAAATTGCGAACGAAACTTTAAAACAAATCTTATCCAAATTTTCGGTTTTTGCCGCTCAAACCATTCCGCATCCCACAATGCATTATTCTATTCACCCACGATCGTACACGATCTCCACTACACAGTACGTGGGTGACACATGTCATGAGAAGGAGAAAGGGCAGGGGCACGTTCGTCCTAAATCTTCGGGCGAACAGTTTTTCACCGTGTCTATAAATACCCCTCTCCCCTTCCTCACTTCATTTACTTCGCTCGACCGTCCTCTCTCTCACTCGAGCTCCTCAAACCCTAGCGCCGCCGCTACTCCATCGTCGCCGGTGAGGAAGAGCTTCGCTGCCTCGACCTCGTCGCCGTCGTACTCACGCCGACCACGGAAATCTTCACTCCGCCGCCGCCGTAGCTATCTTCCTCTGCCAAGTTAGGGCGTGGGAGATCTAACCTGACGAACTTCACCTTTGTTCTTCTCAGTTCGTCGTATTCTTCACTTCGGGTAATTCAAAGTTACTTTTATTACTCACTTTGATTCTCAAACTTTCCTAAAAATCTTCAAAGGTGTTTATTCTTCAAATCTTCACACATATGAACACCACACATCATATGATCTTGAACTATTTCTCTAAGCAATCATTTTCTTCAAGATTCCCTAATTGTGTGGATCTTCGATCTGTACAACTCTGAAACCTAAGACAAGAACGCTTAGTGAAATTCCTCAAGGTTCATCTGGTCAAATTCCTCAAAACTTGTTCTTTTCGAAAAACCTCCTCAGAACGCATATGACCTCTCCAAATTCCTCGCACATGTACTCTGTTCACAGGTACTCATTTCTGCTGCTGAATCACTAGGTTCTCATCAACTTAACTCATTTGCGGCGTTCCTCGAAGAAAAACTGCATACTTCTTCAGAGAACTCGATTGTTCAAATTCCTCAACTGAAGAATATGGCAGACAGTAAGAAGCCGCAGAAAGGAGGAAAGAAACCTGAAGTTATGACTGCGTTTGAAATCCCTGAGGAAATTTATGCTGACTATTGCACACCTGATGAAGCAAAATTTGGCAAAGAAAACAAAAATCAGCGCAAGGTGCGCATTCAGAGGATTGAACGGAGATGGGCAAGGGAATGGAGGGAATACAGATATGTGACTCCAAAGTACATGAGGAAATTCGCCCTCAATCCTCCATGCCCAAGAGCTCCATTGGCACCTGGCCAAGTAGCTGACCCCACAAGCATCAAACGTGGTGAGGACTTTCCTGAAGAATGGGCTAAGCGTCAAGCTAAATTGGCAAGACAAGCCAAGGAGGCAGTGAAGAAATTCAATGAGGATTCTGCCACTGCTACTGCTACTGAGGCCTCGGTCAAACCGAGGAAATCCATGCCAAAGAAGCCTGCTCGTAAGCCAAGTGCTTCACCAACAGTGCCCTCACGGCAAATTCCTCACACTGCAACAGCTCCACCAAAGTCCTCAACAGCTCCTTCAAAGTCCTCAGCTCCTGTGCATCTGGCTACATGTCAAAGGACTGCTGGTTTCTCGATTGCCTCTCGTGTTTCGGCAAGTTCCTCAGCTGCACCAATTTCCTCATTAGGCCCCTCACTGTTGAAGACCAAAGCAACAGCTGTATGAGGTCCTCGGCCAAGTCCAAAGAAGAAACAGGTCGCATTCCATGTGCCTTCTGATGATGAAGCTTCTGATGATGAACTTGCAAAAATCATCAGAGACAGACAGGTGAAGGCCGCTAGAGCCAAAGGCACATCTGTGCCGCTGCTGTTGGATCCGAGGAAAATCCTCGATTATATCGATCTCTGGCACAAGGATCCAAACACCCCAATGCCTGATTTTCATCTGACCCCTGGACAAAGTCATATGTTGACCCATCTCATCACTGAAGAGAAATGGAAGTTTGAAAAGGCAAGAGAGATCAAGAAAGCTCAATACAGAAAGGAGAAGCTCCTGAAGAAAAACGTTGTCAGAATGACACCTGAGGAACTTCTCCAGGCTCAGTCTGAAATTCAAGCCCTCAGCAATGACTTTGATGCCTACTATGCTGATTGGCAAGGAGCTAAAGTAAGATTCGTCAATCTGACGAAGAAATTCACAAATGTTGCAGCCCCATCTCAACAAGAAAATCTTCAGGCTGCAGACTCTGCTCAGCCTGCTGAAGAACATGCCAGCACCGCTGATGACTTTCAGCCTACTGAAGAACATGCTCGTTCCAGGGCTGGTGAAGAAATTCCAGCCGCTGATGAAATTGCCAGGGCATCCACTAGTGGTGCGCCTGAAAAAACTGAAGAGATCAGGGCAACTGCATCAGTTGCGCCTGAAGAAAATCAACCAGATTCCTCAGCTCCGTCTGCACCTACACCAACTCCAATTCTTCCATGTGCATTCGATGTGAAGAAGACCAAGGCTGCAGAGCGAGCTGCAGTGAAGAAAAGGAAGGCATCAGCTGCGTCAAACTCTTCGGCTGCGAAGAAAATGAAGCCAATGACCAGCTCACTCGAAAATCCAATTGATGTTGTTCCGATTTCCTCCGTGCCATCAAAGGACCTTGTTCCTTTTGGAGAAGACTATGAGATCCCAAGCGGATCTGATGAAGAACATCATTCTGCTGCTTCGTCAGAGCAGATTGATGAAGAAATTGAAGTGGAAGCAATCCCTTCAACCCCAATCATTTCCTCGCCTATGCCTCAGTTCACAGCTGAAGAGGCCGGTGTTGAGGAACTTGAAGAAGATGTGGATATTGGAAGCACAACGCCAGTGATGAACGATGACTTTTAGGAAAGTCAGCATCCAAATTATCCACTCTTCACCCCACTCCAACAGATACCTCAGTCCCCTGCTCCAACTGTTCAAATGGGCTCTGAAGAAACTCATCCCACTTCATCTGTCCATGAAGAAATTCCAGCCACTAGTGCTGATGAACCTGCTGCTGCTAATCCTCAGACTGCACCTCTTGAGGAACAAGAAATTCCTCAGCCTGAAGAACCTGAGCTCGCGATTCCTGAGGTGGTGATGCAACTCACTGGCACCCCTCTGCCAAAGCCAAAGAATCCATTCTCAAGCAAACAGAAGTTCAAGGCTGAAGATTTCTTTGTTGAGCACGTATTCTTCACTGATTATAATCCATATGATTCTGCTCGCATAAGGAAGAGGCGTTTCTGGACTGCCAGCCAAGCCAATTTCTATTCCTCAGTGCTCTTCAACAAAGACAAAGTCTTCGATCATGCACATATTCCTCATGTGGACATGGAATCTCTGCCCGGCTTTGAGCCAGTCCTCAGTGTTCTTCACGACGCAGGACTTCTGAATTTCTGTATTGATATCTGTGACTGGAATGAAGAACTCATTCTTCAATTCTATGCAACTCTGCACATCACCGGAGACGCTGAAGACGTGAACTCATGGGTATTAGACTGGATGTCTGAAAATACTCACTACAAGGCACCAACAACTGAATTGCTTCGTGCTCTACCACTTAGTCCTCCACTTGATGGTCCTCGTTGTATCTACAACGAACCAGAACTTTCAAATCACTATTGCAAGTGCTGATGAAGCCTTTGAAGCCAGGGCAGGCCCCACGAACCAAATTCCTCGTCAAGGAATTACTCTATGTGCCTCGGACTGTCTATCGAATTCTGACGAAGACAATGAGTCCCATAAAAGGCCACGACTCAAATGATGAAGAAGTCGTTGGCATCATGGAGAATATGCTTTTGAACATCATTCATGGCGTTCCCATCAACTTCCATGATTTCTTCATGAGGACTCTGGCCAATATTGCTATGTCACCATTCGAGCTGAAGCCCTATGCTCCTTGGATTATGAGATTCATTAGGGCAAGATCTTCACTGAATTACAAAGCTGACACTCTGAACCACGGTAGCTACTTGCCTCCCATTGAAGTCCTCAAACAGACAGTTTCATCAGCTGATGATAAAGGCAAGGCCGCTGCTGTGATCGATGAAGGCATTCGTCCATTGGATGGTCAATTTCACAAGGCTGCATCTTACTCTACCAATGACGATTCTGCCACACATGACTCTGCCGCAAATACCTCAGCCAAGCAAAATCCTCAAGCCACAGCACCCAGGGTGATGACTGACCGTGAGTTACTCCTCAGTCTTCATCAGAAGGTTGATCGCAATCACAAATGGGTAAAGCGTCAGTTTGGTGCACTTCTTCACAATATGACCTCAACACACAATGCAGTGAAGAAGAACCAACACTACCTTCATGAAACCTTCAACCGCACCTGGGCTGTCCTCACTCATGTCTATAGCGCTAAAGAACTGAACACTATGGGTCTCAAGGAAGAATTTGACTGGTCTGCACCCCCTCCGAAGAAATTCAAGAAGGTCAAAATTCCTCCACTGGTGGCCAGCTCTTATTCTTCATCGCGTGACACTAATGAGTATGAAGATTTGGACGACACTGCGGCAGGCCCTGCTACAACAAACAACCCCGACAACCCTAGCGCTCCTCCATCGACTTGAAATTCTTCAGGGGCGTTAGTCCTCAGTTTCAATCCTTTTGGTCATTTGATGACAAAGGGGGAGAAATCTGAGTTAGTCTTCAAGCAGGTCTATATTAAGGGCATTTTTTTAAGTTACAACTCTTGTTCTTCTGAAACTTTTATTTGGATCGAGTTGTAATCTTAAACCCGATGGTGCGCTGATACTTTTGTTGCATTATGCTTTGCATGCTTATTCCTCGTTAATGACATTGCACGCATGCTGAATCTCATCAGGCACCATATTTCATCATGCATTTCAAATTCTTCATATTATATATCAAATGCGTGTATGAATTACAAGATATAGGGGGAGATCTCCATAATTCAACTTTTCAAATGTGCATTGCCTCAAAAGCAAATTCCTCACTATGCACATCTTCAGGGGGAGTTCTACTATATCTTGTAATCAAATTCCTCAATATCAGTGTATACACTTCATATGTTTATCCCCGTTGAAAACTTAACCTATGTTGTCATCAATCACCAAAAAGGGGGAGATTGTAAGTGCATCTAGTGCCCCTTAGTGATTTTGGTGTATTGAAGACTTATATGTTAAGGGACTAATGCGTTTGTGAGTATACACAGGTCTATAAGTCTATGAGGAGTTTGATATTTACAGAGAAAGTCGACCCCTAAAAATGAAGTTCTTCAACTGAAGACTTTGATATTCTGAAGACTTTCTGAAGACTTTGAAAGTGAAGAAATTGGTGTGACCTTGAAGACTTGGTATTCATTTGTGGAACATGAAGCGTGAAGACTTTTGTTTTTGTAGTTTCATTTTCTCTTTCTTGAGTCATAGGAAACACCGTACTGTTAAAGGGGGTCGAGGAAATACTAAGGAAAAATTTCCATGTGATGCTCAACTCAAAATCCTACACCTACCAATCCCTTCGAGTGAAGCCTTTGGAAATCTCATACAGTTCAGTCACTTTCTTCAGTGACAGAGACGAAGTTCTTCTGGTCGCTGATGAATTTGTTCTGACTGAGGAGTTAGGAATTTGTCAGTGTGAATTACCTACACAGTGAGGAACATGATAGCCCTGAGGAATTTGAGAGTCAAATTTCCGACCGTTGCTGTGCTGCGCGCCAGCTGTCCCAAAATATCTTATCCACCTAACGGTCATATCATTGAGGGGTGAGGGAGTCCCGGATTAGGGGGTGTCCGGATAGCCGGACTATCATCATCATCGACCGGACTCCAAGACTATGAAGATACAAGATTGAAGACTTCGTCCCGTGTCCGGATGGGACTTTCCTTGGCGTGGAAGGCAAGCTTGGCGATACGGATACGTAGATCTCCTACTATTGTAACCGACTATATGTAACCCTAGCCCTCTCCGGTGTCTATATAAACCGGATGGCTCTAGTCCGTAGGACACAACAACAACCATTACAATCATACCATAGGCTAGCTTCTAGGGTTTAGCCTCCTTGATCTCGTGGTAGATCCACTCTTGTAAACATCCACAATATCAATATCAATCAAGCAGGACGTAGGGTTTTACCTCCATCAAGAGGGCCCGAACCTGGGTAAAACATCGTGTCCCTTGTCTCCTGTTACCATCCGCCTAGACGCACAGTTCGGGACCCCCTACCCGAGATCCGCCGGTTTTGACACCGACATTGGTGCTTTCATTGAGAGTTCCTTTGTGTCGTCACCGATAGGCTTGATGGCGTCTTCAATCGACAACGACGCAGTCCTGGGTGAGACTTTTCTCCCCGGATAGATCTTCGTATTCGGCGGCTTCGCACTGTGGGCCAACTCACTTGGCCATCTGGAGCAGATCGAAAGCTACGCCCCTGGCCATCAGGTCGGGTTTGGAAGCCTAAACTTCACGGCCGATATCCGCGGGGACTTGATCTTCGATGGATCTGAGCCACAGCCGAGCGTGCCGCGCTGTCACGATGGGCACGACCTAACTCTGCCGCAAGACAGCACCTTGGAGGCCGCACACGAATCCGCTCCGACCCATAGTCCGGGCCGATCGCTCAGATCGAGGACGGATGGCTGGACACCGCCTCGGGAGTTGCAACTTCTACGGCGATGGAGCCGAACACTTACCTTGTCCCGCATAAAGCTCATGACTCCGAGGTGCCGGACTCCCTGCCGGACTCCGAACCTCCTGCGCCCCTGCCAGTCGAAACCGATTGGGCGCCGATCATGGAATTCACCGCTGCGGACACCTTTCAGCACTCACCCTTCGGCGATATCTTAAATTCGCTGAAGCATCTCTCACTATCCGGAGAGCCCGGGCCGAACTACGGCCAGGATGGTCGGGACGCAGACAATGAAGAAATTCAGAGCCCACCCACCACCCATTTCGTAGCCACCGTCGACGATCTAACCGACGTGCTAAACTACGACTCCAAAGACATCAACGGTATGGACGACGATGCCGAAGACAATCAAGAACCAGCGCCTATAGGGCACTGGAAGGCCACCTCGTCACATGACATACATATGGTGGACACTCCAAAGGGAAGCGATAACAAGGAACAACGAGACGCGGCAGAGGATAATCCCACCGATAAACAACCAAAACGGCGACATAGACGCCGCCCTAAGTCCCGCCTCGATCAAAGCAGCATTCCTAACGACCCAGCGATAGAGCAGGGCAAACCAGCGGACGACGAACATACAACCAAGCAACCATCCGAACAAGACGAACCGGATAATCAACCACTTCATGGAGCAATCAATAGTCCGGACACAACACCGGAGCATAAGAACCTTCACAAAAGACTCGTTGCCACTGCAAGAAGTTTGAAGAAGGAAAAACGGAAGCTCAAAAAAGCGGAAGACATACTCAGAATGAAGTGGAGCAAAGTACTCAAGACCGCAGACAAATATGGCAATGGCCATCAAACAAAGAGCTAACCGAAGCGCAAGTTGCTGCCAGAATTTGACGAGGAAGCCATAGAACCCTCACAGTCAAAAAATAAAGAGGCCGCCTGGCCGGATAGACGGCCAGATGACAGGCGAAAAGCGACAAGCGGCACCGCACACAAGCCGACTTATGATCCTGGGAAAACGAACGACCCAACTAGGTCCATCTACGGGCCAAAAAAGAGGGCCCCAGGAAGTAACACAACACGACAAGTGTTCGAAGACAGCGGCACACCCAAATACAGGGGCGCCGCACACCCGCTATGTTTTACCGATGAGGTGCTGGATCATGAATTTCCAGCAGGGTTCAAACCCATAAACATAGAGGCATACGATGGCACAACAGACCCCGGAGTCTGGATAGAAGATTACATACTACACATACACATGGCTAGAGGAGATGATCTCCACGCCATAAAATACCTACCCCTCAAGCTCAAAGGGCCAGCTCGGCATTGGCTCAAAAGCCTCCCAGAAAACACTGTTGGAAGTTGGGAAGAGCTTGAGGACGCGTTTAGAGCAAATTTTCAAGGGACTTATGTCCGCCCTCCGGATGCAGACGATCTGAGTCATATAACCCAACAGCCCGGAGAGTCAGCGCGCAAATTCTGGAATAGGTTCCTTACCAAAAAGAACCAAATAGTCGACTGTCCGGACGCGGAAGCCTTAGCAGCTTTTAAACACAACGTCTGAGACGAATGGCTCGCCAGACACCTCGGCCAAGAGAAGCCAAGAACAATGGCCGCACTAACAAGCCTCATGACGCGCTTTTGCGCAGGAGAAGACAGCTGGCTAGCAAGATGCAGCACCAGCAACCCGAGTACATCCAAGATCAGAGATGGAAACAGAAAATCACGGCGCAGGAAAGATCAGCGCCGGAATAAAGAAAAAAGCCCAAAGGGCACGGCGGTCAACGCCGGATTCAAAAGCTCGCGGCCAAACAATAAAACACTTCCTCTTAAGGACAACAGCGACGAGCTATCAAATTTAAACAAAATCTTTGATCGGATATGTCAAATCCACAGTACCTCCGGAAGGCCTGCAAACCATACCAATCGAAATTGTTGGGTTTTTAAACAGTCCGGCAGACTCAACGCCGGACACAAGGGGCTCGATGCGCCAAGCGAGGACGATGATGAACCCCACCAGCAGAGCACCGGAAGTCAAAAGACTTTCCCACAAGAAGTCAAAACAGTAAACTCGCTTCATGCGATAGTACGGAAAACCAACACGGCACTCACTAAGACAAGTGTCGCACGGTCCACCCCAGCGGAACACCGAGATTGGATGTCAAAACCAATCACTTTCGACCATCTGGATTAGTCCAGAAGTATCCGGAACGCAGGATAGACTGCCCTGATATTGGATCCCATAATAGACGGACTGCAATTCACGCAGGTTTTGATGGACGGCGGCAGTAACTCAAACCTGCTATATCCGGACATAATCCGCAAGTTGGGATAGACCCTACTACAATTCGGCATAGCCGCACTTCCTTCAAAGGAGTGGCACCAGGCCCTTACGCCAGGTGCACAGGTTCATTATTACTAGAAGTTGTGTTCGGGTCACCTGACAACTTCCGACGAGAAAAGCTAACCTTTCATGTCGCCCCATTTAAAAGTAGCTATCAAGCATCACTGGGACGGGAAGCTTTCGTCCGCTTCAATGCAATACCACATTACGCGTCTCTTACGCTTAAAATGCCCGGTCCACGTGCCACCATTTCATTAAAAGGTCGCCTGAGACCCCGGACACGACTGGACGAGTCCAGAACAAATAAGCTAGGGGCTACCTAGCCGCACACCCCTTCACAAGGGTTTGTACATATAAGCCATAATGAGCTAGCATAGGCTCAACTTTATTAATCTATATTTCAATTTTTTATGCACTTTCTCGCACGATTTCTTTTCAAACTAAGTTCCTCTCTTTTTACAGATGAACATCGTGCACACCCGTCTAGGATACGGCACAACGGAGACACAGGCGCAGACGTGCAGTAGGGACCCGTTGCAAGGACTCTTTTCAGACTAAGACCCTACGTAAACCTTTCTTACTGTCTCTTGTTGCTATAATCCCCAGGTTTCTCATTATAACCAGAGTGGAGACTGGCGTTTTGGCATCGGCCGTGCCAGAAGAACTTGCCCTTACCTGGACACAAGGGGCTTAGGGCATTGTTTTGCCCGCTATTGTAAAGACCGAACACCTTCGGGAGTGTTCGGCGTCTCGAGTTAGGCCTTATATGCATCAGCTCCGAATCATGTCTTTGGTCAAATGTTGGGTTTGCCCGGCTCCTGTGTTTTGCTGTCTTACGTTCCGTATCACCGGCTAACGCGGCACCAGGAGAACTACTGCGATTGTGCCCCAGTTCGGCTGGGCGAGCACCTCAGTAGAGAAAGCCAAAAACTGACTGTCATGATACAGCGAGAGACTGGTCAACCACTCGATCGACCATGGGAATGTTTAGAATTCCTCCGCTTTGACGAAGGGCCGTTTCCCGGTCAGGCACATACGCGCCCCAAATTCGGAGAGCGCGGTGCCCCCAGGGGCTATGTCGTAGCCCCACCCTCGAACTCCATGGCTAAGTGAAAGTGATAAAGCATTATAGTCCGGTTGCCTCGTTTGCTATGCTACCACCTCCTTTACAGGACCGAGACGTCGGATTAAGTGTGAAAATGCGCTATTTTTTTTTTGCGAACACCCCTGCACCTTGTGCGTGGGGGCTGAAGCCGACGACTGCCATCTTTCAGGTTATACACACGTATACATGAACGGCCGCATAGGAGATATTCTATTACTTGAACGCACAAGTATAAAAGGCGCTTACATCATAAATATTGTTTTACATCATAAAAACGTTCATTCGAACGTAACATTTTTTGAGCACTGCGACTCTATTACACAAGCACCACGCAACACTTCGCCAAAATAGTGCTCGGCGGGTAACCGGTTATTGTCCGAACCCGGGGTCGCAACAGCGGTGGCATCCATCTCTGTCCAATGTGTCTTCACACGGGCGAGTGCCATCTGCGCACCCTCTATGCAGGCCGACCGCTTCATCGCCTTGATATGCGGCACCGCCCGAAAAAATTGCTGCAATAAGCCAAAGTAACTCTTCGGCTCGGGCCTATCCGGCCAGACATGGGTCACTATATCCGTCATAGCAAGCCCGGACAACCTATTTAGCTCAGCCCACTCGGCCAAACGGTCAGCCAGCGGAAGTGAACACTCCGAACTATGGAATTGAGACCAAAACAGCTCTTCCGTCTTGTGATCCTTCTGGCTTCGAAAATGCACAACGGCATCCGCCGCACTCGCTGCTAAGTCCATATAAGGGTCCTCTGGACCCCACAGTTGGCCCAGCTGAGCATACTTTGGATCCGTAAACCTTCGGCGCAGCAGAAAAGGCTTGCCAGCTACAATATCTCCGGCCTGGCGCAACTCTTCCTTTATAGCCCGCATTGCAGAGCGGGCATCCTTGGCTTCGGCGGTGGCCTTCCCCAAGTCTTCTTGCCCCGCTAGGCGCTCCTTCCCAAGAGCCTCATTGCGGTCGGTAGCATCTTTTAACTTCACGGCCATTTCGGCCATCTCTTCCCTGCTCCGGCAGTGTGCGACCCTTTCGGCCGCTAACTCCTCGGCCGCCCTCGAGGCCGCCGCATTACTCCTTCTGGCCTGCTCCTTGGCTTGAGCAAGTTCGGTCCGAAGGCTCTCCACAGCAGCGGCACTATCTGCATTTCACACACATGTTGTAAGGAGCTGGCTTCGGCTCCCTTACCAAGTGACCGCACAAAAACACTTACCTTGCGACCCCTCAAGTCGCCTGTTGATCAGCGTGATGTCCGCATCCGCAACAGCGAGTTGCCGCTTTAGTTCAGCAACTCCATCAGTCCGGCTGGCCCCTGGACGACCCGCCACCTGCATCGGTACGGCGGAAATTTAAACCTGCGATTTTGATCCTCGGCACGCTGTCAATTTCGACAACCTACCGAGTCTCAGGGGCTACTATCTATACAGGGCGCATTCTATATGCAAAAATGTTAAAAGGTGTGTCATTTTTACGTACCTCAAACCCCGCCAGCAAACTCCTGACGGCATTATGCAACCCACCTTCGGCGGACGAAATCCTTTCAATCACCATGCTCATCAATGCGTGGTGATCTTCTGAGATAGACGCCTTCTCAAGCAGATCCTTCAGCCGTACACCAGTTGGCGCCGAACTATCCGGCTTTGCCAAACCAGGGGGCTCCCTTCGTGACGACACTTCAGGCTCTACCGCCCTATCTGACGGTGCCCCGGACGGAGGCGTCTCGCTCTCCATCATCTCCGGACGAAGGTCCCCCGAAGACGAGCTCATTTGCGAAGGACGGAGATCCGAACTACAAGGTAAAAACTTTAGTTATCCTCAGAAGCACAAATAGGGATGTCCCTTATTATAAAACTCCTTTCTTTCTACTTACGACTCGTTGGAGGGCTGATTCTTTAAGGGAGATTGTGCGGCCGGGGCCTCCCCGGAGGCAGGACCCTCTGGCGAAGATTTCTTCCCCCGTTTAGGGGCTTTTGCCCCCGGGTCCTCGGAGGCATTCCTCTTCTCCCCTTGGAGGGAGGGATTCTCGATCCCCCCTCTTTCAAGAGCCTCCTTAGGCGAGGCAGTAGCTTTCCTGCTTTCCCCTTCGCCTTCCTCTGGAGGCGCAACCTCAAGCATCCGGACCAGCACGGAATCCGGCGCGGTCTCGGGGAGGGGGGCCGGACACCATATCAATTTTGCTTCCGCTATCCACTCCTGTTTAGAAAGAAGTTGGTCATAAGGCGAATCATCGAAAGGCAAACAAACGGTATGTCCGGACTTGGAACTACTTACTTGAGTATCCGGGCGATTGCAGCTTAGGCCAGCATCCTCGGTCAATTCCGGATGCGCCTCTTGCGATCCGAAGAATAATTTGTACATCTCCAGGGGTGTCATACCCATGAAGTGTTGAAGAATCCGTGGGCCCTCCGGATTGAACTCCCACAGCCAGAGAGGGCGGCGTTTGCAGGGCAAGAGATGCCTAATCAGCATAACCTGCATTACCACCACCATATCAACCTCCCTCGTTTGGAGATCTCGAATCCGGCCCTGCAGTAGGGGCACGTCCTTTGATGGCCCCCAGTTGAGCCCTTGGTTGATCCATGACATCAATCGTCGTGGAGGTCCCGGGCGGAATAAGGGCAGCGGCTTTTGTCTGCGGCCCCTCGGAACGGTAATATAGAACCACTCTTGCTGCCACGGGCCGAGCTCCTCTTGGAAGGAGCCAGCGGGCCACGGGGCATCGGCCCTCCTACTTATGGCCGCCCCGCCGCACTCCGCTTGACGCCCCCCGATCATCTTCGGCGCCACATTGAAGGTCTTCAGCCACAGGCCAAAGTGAGGGGTGACGTGGAGGAAGGCTTCGCAGACGACAATAAATGCGGAAATATGGAGGATGGACTCCGGAGCCAAATCGTGGAATTCCAGCCCATAGTAAAACATGAGCCCTCTCACAAAAGGATCCATCGGGAAGCCTAAACCCCGACGGAGGTGGGATACAAAAACGACATACTCGCCGGGCTCGGGGGTGGGGATGGCCTGCCCTTCGGCAGGCAACCTATGCGAAATCTCATAAGCCAGGTACTTGGCCTCCCGCAGCTTTAGCACCTCCTCCTCCGTGATGGAGGAGGGCATCCACCGGCCCTGGAGGTCGGAACCGGACATCGTTGAAGGTCCGAAGCGCTCGAATCTGGAGCTCTAGGTGCTGGAACTTGGAGCAGGGAGAGGATCCGATGGAGGATTGAAGAAAAGAAACGAGCCTTGGTCCCGTTATAAAGAGGGAGAATACCGAGAGCCATCTCCGTGACCGTTTGGGACTCGCCTTCGATAGAGGGGGCGTGGCGACGGGCGCGGTTGGGTTACCCACGTCCATATTGATGAGAATCCCGGATTAAGGGGGAACACGATCTCTGCTTCGACAAGACGTGCCAAGGAAACCGCTTCGCTAAATGCGCTGAGGTGGTAGAGTAAAAAAAATGATTCAAGTAATGGCCTGGTAGTGGCGTGATGTCATGCCGCAAAAAATGTTAGCAGATTGAACTTGTGTATATATTATTCTCTCTACGGTGGAATGTGGAACTTATTTTGCAGAGCCGGACACTATCCTGGTGTTCGCAATCTTCTATCATTCGGAGGAAGAACCCGCCTTGCAATGCCAAGCAATATACGCGCCGGACTTATCGTCATTGAAGCCTGGTTGAGGGGCTACTGAGGGAGTCCCGGATTAGGGGGTGTCCGAATAGGCGGACTATCATCATCATCGACCGGACTCCAAGACTATGAAGATACAAGATTGAAGACTTCATCCCATGTCCGGATGGGACTTTCCTTGGCGTGGAAGGCAAGCTTGGCGATACGGATACGTAGATCTCCTACTATTGTAACCGACTCTATGTAACCCTAGCCCTCTCCGGTGTCTATATAAACCGGATGGCTCTAGTCCGTAGGCCACAACAACAACCATTACAATCATACCATAGGCTAGCTTCTAGGGTTTAGCCTCCTTGATCTCGTGGTAGATCCACTCTTGTAAACATCCAAAATATCAATATCAATCAAGCAGGACGTAGGGTTTTACCTCCATCAAGAGGGCCCGAACCTGGGTAAAACATCGTGTCCCTTGTCTCCTGTTACCATCCGCCTAGACGCACAGTTCTTGACCCCCTACCCGAGATCCGCCGGTTTTGACTCCGACAAGGGGCATTTATGTCTTATCATGTCGGGCTGCTCCCTAGGCTATAAATAGCCGCCCCCTACAACCACTAGCTGGTTGGCTGCTCCGAGAGAACTTGACACTTGTCATTTGAGAGCAACCCATCCTCCGAGGACTTTGAGCGAAAATCATCAAGTGACGAAAACCCAAAACCAAACCCCTACAAACCCAAAGTGATTGAGCATCACTGAAGAAATTGATCCTGCGTGGATCCGACGCTTGTTACCTTTGAAGACTGTGCTTCTTCCAGACGGTTAGGCGTCAAGGTCTAGAGCATCCAAGAGGAATTGTGGATCGCCGAGTGACCAAGTCTGTGAAGGTTTGGAAGTCGCCTGAAGACTTACCATGAGTGATTGGACAAGGTTTGTGTGACCTTAGTTCAAGGAGAATACGGTGAGGACTAGGTGTCCTGAGCTGCGTGCTTAGTGACTGGGTGTCCGGGACTGTGTGTCCTCGAGTTTAAATACTCAGCCGCTCCAACCAGACGTACAACTGAGACAGCAGTTGGAACTGGTCTACCAAATCATTGTCTTCACCAACCTAACTGGTTCTATTTCCTCAACCCTTTCATTTCCTCATTACTGTGTTGAGTGTTTGTTCATATCTATGTTTGAAGACTGTGACTGAAGACTTTCTCAATTTCCTTAGTTCAATTTCTTCAGTCTGTTTGTCTTGATCTTGTGTTATCATGTGATTACGCTTTCTGTACTCTGTGCTAGTCTTCATTTCATCATGATGACCATGCTTGTATTATGTTATGCTTACTTCTGAGTACTTATTCCGCTGCTAATAGTTCTTCGCTAAGGAATTTCCTCACCGGCAAATTCCTCAGTGAAGAATTCATAAAAATCGCCTATTCACCCCCCTCTAGTCGACATAACGCACTTTCAGTATTTGACATGAAGAAAGCAGTAGCAATAAAACTGAACGATCATAATGCTAAGCTAACGAATGGGTCTTGTCCATCACATCATTCTCCTAACTAATTGATCCCGTTCATCAAATGACAACACATGTCTGTGGTTAGGAAACTTAACCATCTTTGATTAACGAGCTAGTCAAGTAGATGCATACTAGGGACACAGTGTTTTGTCTATGTATCCACACATGTATCAAGTTTCCGATTAATACAATTCTAGCATGAATAATAGACATTTATCATGGTATAAGGAAATATGAAATAACAAATTTATTATTGCCTCTAGGGCATATTTCCTTCAGTCTCCCACTTGCACCAGAGTCAATAATCTAGTTCACATCGCCATGTGATTTAACACCAATAGTTCACATCTATATGTGATTAACACCCATAGTTCACATCGCCATGTGACCAACAACCAAAGGGTTTACTAGAGTCAATAATCTAGTTCACATCACTATATGATTAATACCCAAAGAGTACTAAGGTGTGATCATGTTTTGCTTGTGAGAGAAGTTTAGTCAACGGGTCTGCCATATTCGGAGCCATATGTATTTTACAATTTTTCTATGTCTACAATGCTCTGCATGGAGCTACTCTAGCTAATTGCTCCCACTTTCAATATGTATCCAGAATGAGACTCAGAGTCATCCGGATCGGTGTAAAAGCTTGCACCGACGTAACTCTTTACGATGAACTCTTTATCACCTCTATAACCAAGAAATATTTCCTTAGTCCTCTTAGGTAACTAAGGATAATTTTGACCGTTGTCCAGTGATCCACTCCTGGATCACTATCGTACCCCTTGCCAAACTCATGATAAGGTACACAATAGGTCTGGTACACAACATAGCATACTTTATAGAACATATGGCTGAGGCATAGGGAATGAGTTTCATTCTCTTTCTATTTTCTGTCGTGGTCGGGTTTTGAGTCTTACTCAACTTTACACCTTGCAACACAGGCAAGAACTCCTTCTTTGACTGTTCCATTTTGAACTACTTCAAAATCTTGTTAAGGCATGTACTCATTGAAAAATCTTATCAAGCGTCTTGATCTATCTCTATAGATCTTGATTCCTAATATGTAAGCAGCTTCACTGAGGTCTTTCTTTGAAAAACTCCTTTCAAAACCTCCTTTATGCTTTCCAAAAAATTCTACATCATTTCCGATCAACAATATGTCATTCACATATACTTATCAGAAAGGTTGTAGTGCTCCCACTCACTTTCTTGTAAATACAAGCTTCTCCATAAGTCTTTATAAAACCATATACTTTGATCATCTTATCAAAGCATATATTCCAACTCTGAGATGCTTGCACCAGTCCACAGATGGACTGCTGGAGCTCACACACTTTGTTAGCACCTTTAGGATTGACAAAACCTTCTGTTACATTAGATACAACTCTTCTTTAATATCCATTAAGGAATGCAGTTATGATATCGGTTTGCCAGATTTCATAAAATGTGGCAATTGCTAACATGATTCGGACAGACTTAAGCATCGATACGAGTGAGAAAATCTCATCGTAGTCAACACCTTGAACTTGTCGAAAACCTTTTGTGACAATTCGAGCTTTGTAGATAGTAACACTACCATTACCGTCCGTCTTCCTCTTGAAGATCCATTTATTTTCTATGGGTCGCCGATCATTGGGCAAATCCACCAAAGTCCATACTTTGTTCTCATACATGGATCCTATCTCAGATTTCATGGCTTCAAGCCATTTATTGGAATCTGGGCTCATCATAGCTTCTTCATGGTTCGTAGGTTCGTCATGGTCAAGTAACATGACTTCCAGAACAGGATTACCGTACCACTCTGGTGCGGATCGTGCTCTGGTTGACCTACGAGGTTCTGTAGCAACTTGATCTGAAGTTTCATGATCATTATCATTAGCTTCCTCTCCAGTTGGTGTAGGCATCACGAGAACAGATTTCTCGGATGAGCTACTTTCCAAATTGAAAGAAGGTACAATTACCTCATCAAGTTCTTCTTTCCTCCCACTCACTTCTTTAGAGTGAAACTCCTTCTCTAGAAAGGTTCCATTCTTGGCAACAAAGATCTTGCCTACGGATCTATGATAAAATGTGTACCCAATTGTTTCCTTAGGGTATCCTATGAAGACACACTTCTCCAATTTGGGTTCGAGCTTATCAGGCTGAAGCCTTTTGACATAAGCATCACATCCCCAACCTTTAAGAAACGACAGCTTAGATTTGTTGCCGAACCACAGTTCATACGGTGTCGTCTCAACGGATTTTGACGGGGCCCTGTTTAACGTGAATGCAGCTGTCTCTAATGCATATCCCAAAAATGATAGTGGTAAATCGGTAAGAGACATCATAGATCGCACCATATCTAATAAAGTGTGGTTACAACGTTCAGAGACACCGTTACGCTGTGGTGTTCCAGGTGGCGTGAGTTGTGAAACTATTCCACATTGTTTTAAACGAAGGCCAAACTTATAACTCAAATATTCGCCTTTGCGATCATATCGTAGAAACTTTATTTTCTTGAAACGATGATTCTCGACTTCACTCTGAAATTCTTTGAACTTTTCAAAGGTTTCAGACTTGTGTTCATTAAGTAGATATACCCATATCTTCTCAAATCATCTGTGAAGGTCAGAAAATAATGATACCTGCCATGAGCCTCAACACTCATCAGACCGCATACATTGGTATGTATTATTTCCAAAAAGTCATTAGCTGGTTCCATTGTTCCGGAGAACGGAGTTTTAGTCATCTTGCCCATAAGGCATGGTTCACAAGTATCAAATGATTCATAATCATGTGATTTCAAAAGTCCATCTGCATGGAGTTTCTTCATGCGCTTTACACCGATATGACCCAAACGGCAGTGTCACAAATAACTTGCACTATCATTATCAAATTTGCATCTTTTGGCATCAATATTATGAATATGTGTATCACCATGATCGAGGTTCAATAAACCATTAACATTGGGTGTATGACCATAGAAAGTTTTATTCATGTAAACAGAATAACAATTACTCTCTGTCTTAAATGAATAATCGTATTGCAATAAACATGATCTAATCATATTCATGCTCAACACAAACACAAAATAACATTTATTTAGGTTCAACACTAATCCCGAAAGTATAGGGAGTGTGCGATGATGATCATATCAATCTTGGAACCACTTCCAACACACATCGCCACTTCACCCTAAACTAGTCTCTATTTATTCTGCAACTCCTGTTTCGAGTTGCTAATCTTAGCAACCAAACAGGTATCAAATACCAAGGGGCTACTACGAGCACTAGTAAGGTACACATCTATAACATGTATATAAAATATACCTTTGTTCAATTTGCCATCCTTCTTATCCACCAAATATTTGGGGTAGTTCCACTCCAGTGACTATTTCCTTTGTAGTAGAAGCACTCAGTTTCAGGCTTAGGTCCAGCTTTGGGCTTCTTCACGGGAGTGACAACTTGCTTGCCATTCTTCTTGAAGTTCCCTTTCTTTCCCTTTGCCCTTTTCTTGAAACTAGTGGTCTTGTTTAATCATACTTGATGCTTTTTCTTGATTTCTACCTTCGTCAATTTCAGCATCACGAAGAGCTCGGGAATCACTTTCTTCATCCCTTGCATATTATAGTTCATCATGAAGTTCCAGTAACTTGGTGATGGTGACTAGAAACTCTGTCAATCACTATCTTATCTGGAAGATTAACTCTCACTTGATTCAAGCGATTGTAGTACCCAGACATTCGGAGCACATGCTCACTAGCTGAGCTATTCTCCTCCATTTTTAGGCGAAGTACTTGTCAGAGGTCTCATACCTCTCGACACGGGCATGAATCTGAAATACCAATTTCATCTCTTGGAACATCTCATATGCTTCGTGGTGTTCAAAACGTTTTTGAAGTCCTGGTTCTAAGCCATAAAGCGTGGTGCACTAAACTATCAAGTAGTCATCATATTGAGCTAGCCAAACGTTCATAATGTCTACATCTACTCCTGCAATAGGTCTGTCACCTAGCGGTGCATCAAGGACATAATTCTTTTGTGCAGCAATGAGGATAATCCTCAGACCATGGTCCCACTCCGCATCATTGCTACTATCATCTTTCAACTTAGTTTTCTCTAGGTACATATCAAAAAACATAATTTGCAAATACTATCAGGACTAAGTTCATGATAAGTTAAAGTTCGATTAATCAAATTACTTAAGAACTCCCACTTACATAGACATCCCTCAACTCATCTAAATGATACGTGATCCAAATGAACTAAACCATGTCTGATCATCACGTGAGATGGAGTAGTCATCAGTGGTGAAAATATCTATGTTGATCATATCTACTATATGATTCACGTTCGACCTTTCGGTCTCCAGTGTTCCGATGCCATGTCTGTACATGCTAGGATCGTCAAGTTTAACCCGAGTATTCCGCATGCGCAAAACTGGCTTGCACCCATTGGATGTGAACGTAGAGCCTATCACACCCGATCATGACGTGGTGTCTCAGCACGAAGAACTTTCGCAACGGTGCATACTCGGGGAGAACACTTATACCTTGAAATTTAGTTAAGGGATCATCTTATAATGCTACCGCCGTACTAATCAAAATAAGATGCAAAAAGATAAACATCACATGCAATCAAAATATGTGACATGGTATGGCGGCCATCATCTTGTGCTTATGATCTCCATCACCAAAGCAACGTCATGATCTCCATTGTCACCGGTGACTGCTATGTCTTGAGCTTGCGTTGGTTTTCCTTGAAGAGGAAAGGGTGATGCAACAAAGTAGCGTAAGTATTTCCCTCAGTTTTTGAGAACCAAGGTATCAATCCAGTAGGAGGCTCCTCAAAAGTCCCACGCACCTACACAAACAAACAATAACCTCGCAATCAATGCAATAAAGGGTTGTCAATCCCTTCACAACCACTTGCGAAAGTGAGATCTGATAGAGATAATATGATACGATAAATATATTTTTGGTATTTTATGATATATATTGGAAAGTAAAAGATGCAAATAAAAGTAGATGGTAAACTTATATGATAAAAGATAGACCCGGGGGCCATAGGTTTCACTAGTGGCTTCTCTCAATATAGCATAAGTATTACGATGGGTGAACAAATTACTGTCAAGCAATTGATAGAAAAGCGAATAATTATGAGATTATCTAGGCATGATCATGTATATAGGCATTGTCGTGGTTCTAAGTCTGACAGTAGAATGGGGGTAGGTATGGAGAGGCAAGATCCTAGCTATGGAGTAGTTGTACACACGAGTGTTTAGCGAGTTCAGGCCCTTCTCGGAGGAAGTAACAGCCCTACGTCTCGGAGCCCGGAGGCGGTCGACTGATTTCTGTGTATATGAGTTACAGGGGTGCGAACCCTTCTACCAGTGGAGGGGGTGGCTTATATAGAGGACGCCAAGACCCCAGCCATCCCACATTAGCAGAGGGTTAAAGTACATTAAGGTCTGGCGTTGCTGGTAACGCTCTACATAAAGTGCCATCATGACCATTAAGACTACTTAATTACAGACCGTTTGGATGTAGAGTAGATCCTGAATTCTGATGGTCGAGTGAGTCTTCATGGTCGAGTGTCTTCTAGCCGGTCGAGTGGAGCCTCTCTTGGTCGACTGGAAGGTAGCTTCGTCTAAGGATGTCCTTGGGCATGGTATCCTGGATAGGTCCATGACCCTACCCTAGGTACATAACATCATCATTAGCCCCCGAATGGATCGAGGTTCGAGTGAGGAAGGAGTTGATGATTTTCTCCGACTCATTTTCTGCGCTTTGATTGTGTCGTGTCTTGGATCGGCGATCTTCCTTTCGACGTTGGCGTCAACTTTTACTTCAGTCGCCTTGATCCATTCTTATCTTCTGTCGAGTGAACTTTTGAACTTTGGTGAACTTCCGAGCGATGGATCGCGGGAAAGATATCGTCTGACAGATTGATCTGCTGTTAGCGGATTTTGTGGGATCTGAAATTTGGGAAGCGCGCGAAGCGGGGCGATCCGCGGCAATCGGACAGGATAAGGCATGGACGCCTCGATTTCCGCGCCGCCTTTTTCGCCACGTATCGTGCGTGCGCGACTGTTTCGGGATGTGACAGGACTGCTCGGACCCACTCGGAAGCGCCCTTATATAAAGCGCCGGGGAAAGGTTTTTTGAACAGTGCCTCCCCATTCTCCTCTCTTCCCTCTCTGCCTCCGCCCACAGCGCCTGCTCCCGCCTCCGCCTATCTACCCCTTGAGCGCTTCGCTGGCGATAATGGTGAAGGAGAAGACGGCGGCCCTAGAGCGCGCAAAGAAGGCGACGGCGACGGGGCAAGCGAAGGGGAGACCGTCTAGTCGGGGCGGATCTTCGTCGAGGTCCCGCCTGCCGAAGGGTTGGGTCCAAGGGGATTGGATCCGCTCGACCATCACTGAGAAGGACCTCAACGACCTGGCCAATGAGGGACTGATCCCCCATGGGTCAGCGAGGCTCCCGGGGTCCAAGTGTCAACCGCAGCCGCAGGAGGGTGAGTGCGTTCTCTTAGCCACTCACATAGATCATGGTTTCTCTCTGCCACCGAGTGTTTTCTTCCGAGGGTTTCTGAATTTCTTTGGGGCGCAACTCCACCATTTCAATCCCAATTCCATCGCCTATCTTGCTGCCTTTGTGTCCATGTGCGAGAACTTCCTGGGTTGTTGACCGCACTGGGGTCTCTTCAAGCACATATTCACCTATCGCTCGCAGACAGTGAAAAAGGCGAGTCCGGACGATGAGAGGACCAAGGTCATTCAGATATGTGGGGGTCTTGGGATTCAGTTGAGGAACAAGAGCACTTTCCCAGCCATGACCCTTCCTGAGTCGGTCAGAGGGTGGCAGTCGACTTGGTTCTACTGCCAAGACGAGTCAACACCGGGGCAGTCGACCGGTCTCCCTCCGTTCTCCATGGACCGAGTGGACAAACCGTCTTCTCTGAAGGTGCTTCCTGAGGAGAAAGCCGAGGTAAAAATGTTGATGGAGCGCGTGGTCCAACTCGTTCGGGACGGAGTGACGGGCATGGATCTTTTGGAAGTCTTCCTTAGGCGGCGCATCCAACCGCTTCAGTACCGAGGCCACCCGATGTGGTTGTACTGTGGTACCGAAGACACCACTCGGGTCCATCCAGAAGCATTCAATGACGCCACGCTGGAGAGGTGGGTGGCCGCCATCACAGGGAACAAGGACAACCCTCGAGGGGCTAGGAGGATCCCGCCACTCTACTGTACTTATAGCTGGACACGGTATGACCACTTATCTCCGATTGTGATCTTGCTTTATCCATTCTGCTTTGCCGCGAATTGGTCGATTGATCTTTGTTTTGCTTTGTTATCTGACAGGCCACCACTGAGTTATACTCGATGCCCAATGGAGCGCAGACACCGACTGAGGAGGAGGAAGGAAGCGGGGGCGAAAGCCCGGAGGAGTGGGATTCGAATGCTGACGACGACGACGAGGGCGACGACTCTGGTGAGGAGGAAGATGAGGAGGAGGAGGAGGAAGTTGTGCCTCCCCGCTCGGAGAGACGCTCGAAGCTTGCTCATGATCCCGCGACTGAGCGCGGTAAGGGGGTGGCGACCGCTACCAAGTCGACCAAGCGCCCCCGGACGGCTTCTCCGGCGCCGACTGAGAAGGCTCCGAAGCAATCTCGAGTGGCATCGTCGAAACCTGCGAAGGTCTTGCCGAAGATGAAGATGGTGATCCCCACAATCTCAGGGTAATGGTAGTTTTGAGTTTTCCCCGTTTCATGAACTTGTTCTTGGTCGACTCATGGGTCAATCGACTGACTTTTGGAACTGCAGCGCTGCTACTTCCGACACTTTGGCGAGGGCCGAAGACCACGAGATGGAGGATGCCGCAACCTCGAAGCCTGGTATGACTCTTGTGATGCCATTTTCAGTCGACTGACTCATTGTCTCTAATTTTGATTCTTTCTGCAGTTTCATCTAACATTGTTATTGACCTTCCTGACGACGACGACAAAGAACCACCACGGCCGAGGAGGAGCAAGAAAACGTCTGCTGGCAAGGTGACTCAGGATGTGCCGGCACTCGAGACGTTGGTCGCGGAGGGAGACAATGTCGCTCGACCCACCGTAACTTTTGCGGTGCCGTTGACGAGTGCTCGCCCTTCGTCGTCGAGTGCTGCTCAACCCTCGCTTTTCTCCACCTACCCCGTTCCAGAAGACCAAGCTAGCGCTGCTAGAGAAGCAATACGCCAAGCGGGGGTCATGATGGAGCAAGTGAAGGCAATACGAGAAGCTAGCAAGGCAGCCTATGACGCCAGTTCGTCTCTTCAAAGTAATGTTCAGGTCAGTCGGTCACTGCCTGTTCTGTTAGGATATGATATCTGCAAACTCTTCTTTCTGCAATTCTTAGAGTTTGTCCTACACCCACTGGGTGTGTCGATTGAAATTCCGAATGAGTGGGGGCACGCTGAGTGCACCCACTAGGTGTAGTCCCCAAGGCTATGGTCGACTGCTGGCAGTCGACCATAGGCTTTATGTCTTAAGTTTTTTTCTTACTCGTCTAGGTCGAATAGATTCATAGACCGGTGGGGGCACGCTGAGTGCACCCACTGGGTGTAGTCCCCGAGACTGTGGTTGACTGCGGGCAGTTGACTATAGTCTGAAGAACATCTCCCGTTTTTTTGTTGTTGTTGGTCGACTGGTCGACTCTAACTGATGAAACTAGTGGGGGCACGCTGAGTGCACCCACTGGGTGTAGTCCCCGAGACTATGGTCGAATGTTTGCATTCGGCCGTAGTCTTAGAAATGTTATGATTTTTCCTTACTCACTCGGAAGTGAATTGTCTTTCACATTTGTCGATTGGTTCTTCGTAGAAATCCTGTGACCTTGTGGCTCGTTATACTGAGTTGGAGAACAAACACATTCAGCTTGAGCTCGATCTAAAACTGGCCCAAGAGAACTTGACGAAGGCGAAGGAGGAAGCTAAAGGTATGCTTGGTGAGGCCTTTGATGATTGCCTTTTCCTCTCACTTGCTTCCCAATCTAATCTTCATTGTAACTTTGCAGACAAAGTGAGGGATGCCCTGAAGAAACAAGAGCTCGACTTGGCTGAGATGCAAAAAACTGCTTTAGAGAAGACCAGGCTTGCGGATGAGAAGCTGGCTTCAGTGACCAAGCTTGAGGAAGAAAACACCAATCTGAAAGCTGCTCTTGATGCTGCCAACCAGGAGGTCAGTCGACTGAAAAGCGACAAGACCACCCTGAATGACAAGGCTAGTGAATTGAAGAGAAAGAAGAATGATATAGAGGCTTATCTGGGTGGACTCGCCAAGAAGTTGTTCCTCATGCTTGAAGGTAACCCTTTGTATCAACCAAATATTTTAATTGTAACCTCCGACTGTTTGTCTTGACTCGGTGGTTGTGCTTGCAGAATTTTGTCAGAACTTTGAAGAGGAGACTGGTCGACTGGAAGTAAACCTGGACCCCATCAACTCTCCTGTGAAAGATGAAGTCGCCATGAACGTGCTCCGGCTTGAATCTCTGCTGCTGTCATCGATTATCTTGCAAGGCTGAAGGTCGCAACTTCTCGCATCGACACAACACTCTGGCCAAGAGAGACGCTCCAGAACAACCTCAAGTCTCTGATGACTCGACTGAACGAGGTCCCAAGTCGAGTGCAGGAGTGGAAGAAGTCTTCGGCCAGGTGCGGTGCGGATGTTGCTCTGTCTCTGGTCCGTGTTCACTGCAAGGATGCACGAGAGGACAAGCTGGTGGCCCTTAGGGTGGCTAACACCAAGAAGCACGACTTCAGATCTTTCATGGAGACCTTCATTGCCGCTGCCACTCGGATTGCAGACGGAATTGATCTGGACGAGTTTGTGGCACCTTCCAGCCCTCCACAGGAGGGGTAAAAAACTTCTGAGCTTGATACTTTAAATTTGCCTCGGTATGCCGAGTGTGTTTTGTAACCGACAAACCTTAACAGGCCTAGCGCCTAAGCACTTTCGGTTCCGTTAGGTGTTATCAGAACTTGGATTCGTTGTTGAATATGTTTGCATTTGGTTTGAGGTGTCTTTTGCAGGTTAAAGCGAAGCGCTTATTGCAATCGACTTGTTCCCCAACACACTTAGGCGAGCACTGGGCTGCAGCTAAGCCCCCGAGTGAGAGGTTTGCTCTCCACTTGGTAGGATTTTCACATACTTAGGCGAGCACTGGGCTGCAGCTAAGCCCCCGAGTGGGAAGTCTGCTCTCCACTCGGTAGGAATTCAGATACTTAGGCGAGCACTGGGCTGCAGCTAAGCCTCCGAGTGGGAGGTCTGCTCTCCACTCGGTAGGATTTCATATACTTAGGCGAGCACTGGGCTGCAGCTAAGCCCCCGAGTGGGAGGTTTGCTCTCCACTCGGTAGGATTTCAGATACTTAGGCGAGCACTGGGCTGCAGCTAAGCCTCCGAGTGGGAGGTTTGCTCTCCACTCGGTAGGATTTCAGATACTTAGGCGAGCACTGGGCTGCAGCTAAGCCTCCGAGTGGGAGGTTTGCTCTCCACTCGGTAGGATTTCAGATACTTAGGCGAGCATTGGGCTGCAGCTAAGCCCCCGAGTGGGAGGTTTGCTCTCCACTCGGTAGGATTTTGAATTGTAGCGCAGCTCGGAAGGAGAGGGTAGCAGTCGACCTGCACCTTGTCTTCCTTGCAGAGCGCATGTTGTACTTGTGGCGTAGCTCAGAAGGAGAGGGTAGCAATAGACCTGCACCTCGTCCTCCTTGCGAAGCGCATGTTGTATTTGTACTTAGGCGAGCGCAATGCTGCAGCTAAGCCTCCGAGTGGAAGGCTGGCTTACCACTCGACAGGATTTTGAATTGGTGGCGCAGCTCGGAAGGAGAGGGTAGCAGTCGACCTGCACCTCGTCTTCCTTGCAGAGCGCATGTTGTACTTGTGGCGTAGCTCGGAAGGAGAGGGTAGCAGTCGACCTGCACCTCGTCCTCCTTGCGAAGCGCATGTTGTATTTGTACTTAGGCGAGCGCAATGCTGCAGCTAAGCCTCCGAGTGGAAGGCTGGCTTACCACTCGACAGGATTTTGTTGATCTTAGGCGAGTACTTGGACCGCAGCTAAGCCTCCGAGTGGAAGGCTGGCTTACCACTCGGTAGGATTTTATTTATCTTAGGCGAGTACTTGGACTGCACCTAAGCCTCCGAGTGGAAGGCTGGCTTACCACTCGGTAGGATTTTATTTATCTTAGGCGAGTACTTGGACTGCAGCTAAGCCTCCGAGTGGAAGGCTGACTTACCACTCGGTAGGATTTTATTTATCTTAGGCCAAAAGGATTTCGCAGCTAAGCCTTCGTGTGGGAGACTGGCTCACCACTCGGTTAGGATTTTTTTTACAGACTTGGGCGAATTGGATTCGCAGCCAAGCCACCCACTGGGGGATTGTTTTGAGTAGACAAAAGAAATAACGATTACAGGGAAGATTATAAATCTCTTGTCTTTAATAAACAAACTACAGAAGTACTTTTATTACAACTCGTCTGAGTGAATACTTAGGTGTAAAAGGGACGGAGAAGTTCCGCGTTCCAAGCTCGGGGCTCGTCGATCTGATGCTCAACATTGTAAAGACGGTATGCTCCATTGTGGAGAACCTTGGTGACGATGAAGGGACCTTCCCAAGAAGGAGCAAGCTTGTGTGGTTTCTGCTGATCCACTCGGAGAACTAAATCTCCTTCCTGGAAGGCTCGAC
Source organism: Triticum dicoccoides (assembly GCF_002162155.2). Classification (NCBI taxonomy): domain Eukaryota; kingdom Viridiplantae; phylum Streptophyta; class Magnoliopsida; order Poales; family Poaceae; genus Triticum; species Triticum dicoccoides. Next base: position 565,912,232 of record NC_041383.1, on the reverse strand, counting down.
TCTTCACGTTTTTGGCGTGGAAGCGACGCAAGTCCTGCTGGTAAATTGTCGATCTGATCAGAGCCATCTCCCTCTCTTCCTCTAACAGGTCGACTGCATCCTGCCACGCTTGTTCTGCTTCTGCTTCAGTGTAGAGCTCGACTCGGGGAGCATTGTGGAGAAGGTCACTCGGTAAGACTGCTTCAGCCCCGTAGACCAAGAAGAATGGAGTTCTCCCGGTCGACCGGTTGGGCGTGGTCCTTAAGCCCCAAAGCACTGAGGGAAGTTCATGGACCCATGCACCAGCCGCATGCTTAAGATCACGCATTAAACGGGGTTTCAACCCTTTGAGGATCAAACCGTTGGCTCGTTCAGCTTGTCCATTCGACTGTGGGTGAGCGACTGAAGCGTAGTCGACTCGCGTGCCCTGGGATGTGCAGAAGGCTCTGAACTCTTCGGAGTCGAAGTTTGACCCGTTGTCAGTGATGATGCTGTGCGGGACCCCATATCTGAATATCAATTCTCTGATGAAGCTGATGGCAGTACTGGCATCAAGGTTCTTGATGGGTTTAGCTTCGATCCACTTAGTGAACTTGTCGACTGCTACCAGCACATGGGTAAAACCGCTTCTGCCTGTTCTCAAAGGACCGACCATATCCAAACCCCACACTACAAAGGGCCAGACGAGTGGTATAGTCTTCAAAGCTGACGCGGGCTTGTGTGACATATTGGAATAAAACTGGCACCCCTCGCACTTGTCGACTATCTCCTTCGCCATTTCATTCGCTCTTGGCCAATAAAACCCGACTCGGTATGCTTTGGCCACGATGGTCCGAGAGGACGCATGATGGCCACAGGTCCCCGAGTGGATGTCATCAAGGATTATTCGACCTTCCTCTGGCATTATGCATTTCTGACCAACTCCAGTCGCGCTTTCTCTGTACAACTGTCCCTTTATCACAGTAAAGGCTTTAGATCGGCGGACGATCTGTCGAGCCTCTTCTTCGTCCTCCGGGAGCTCTTTCCTCAAGATATACGCCATATATGGTACTGTCCAATCTGGAGTGATCACTAGAACTTCCATGATCAGGTCGACCACTGCTGGGACTTCAACCTCAGTCGGGTCCGTGACACTCTTAGGCTGCGGGGCTTCATCGGTAAAAGGATCTTCTACGACTGACGGAGTGTGGATATGCTCCAAAAACACACCACTAGGGATGGCTTCTCTCTTGGATCCTATCTTCGCCAGGTCGTCAGCTGCTTGATTTTTCAGTCGGGGTATGTGGTGGAGCTCTAACCCTTCGAACTTCTTTTCGAGCTTCCTCACTGCATTGCAGTATCCAGTCATGGTTGGGCTTCTAACGTCCCACTCCTTCATCACTTGATTGACCACCAAATCTGAATCGCCGTAGACCATAAGGCGACGGACGCCGAGTGAAATGGCCATGCGTAATCCATACAAGAGTGCTTCATATTCTGCTTCATTGTTGGAGGAATCAAAGTGGATCTGGAGCACATATCTGAGCTTGTCTCCTCGGGGGGAAACGAAAACAACCCCAGCACCAGAACCATTTAACATCTTAGAGCCATCAAAGAACATGGTCCAATGCTCCGAGTGGACTTGAGTCGGCTGTTGTTGCTCAATCCACCCAGCAAGGAAATCTGCTATAGCCTGGGACTTAATGGCTTTCTTTTCCTCGAATTTGATATCAAGGGGAAGGAGTTCAATCGCCCATTTAGCCACTCGACCAGTTGCATCTCTGTTGTGCAGAATTTCTGACAATGGTGCGTCGCTGACGACTGTAATGTCATGATCAGAGAAATAATGAGCAACCTTCTTCATGGTCATGTAGATCCCATATACGAGCTTCTGATAATGAGGATATCTTTTCTTCGATGGGGTTAAAACTTCAGAGAGATAATACACTGGGCACTGAACTTTGAAGGCTTTCCCTTCTTCTTCCCGCTCGACCGTAAGTACTGTACTGACGACTTGTCATATGGCTGCAATATAAAGAAACAAAGGCTCTTTGCTGATTGGAGCAGCAAGCACCGGCTGGGTGGAGAGCAGAGTTTTTAACTCGGCAAACGCTGCATCAGCTTCTGGAGTCCACTCGAACTTGTCTGCCTTCTTCATCAGTCGGTAAAGGGGCAACACCTTTTCACCGAGGCGAGAGATGAATCGACTTAACGCGGCTAAGCATCCAGTAAGCTTCTGGACGTTGTGCACACGCACAGGGCGTTTCATTCGGAGTATGGTGCCAACTTTTTCTGGGTTAGCCTCGATTCCTCGTTCGGAAACGAGAAAACTGAGTAACTTTCCGCCAGGTACTCCGAATGTGCACTTTGAAGGATTGAGCTTGATATCATACCTCCTGAGATTGGCAAATGTTTCAGCTAAGTCAGTCAATAGGTCGGAACCCTTTCACGACTTGACCACGATATCATCCATGTATGCTTCCACATTCTGATTGATTTGAGTGAGTAAACACTTTTGAATCATTCTCATGAACGTGGCTCCGGCATTCTTGAGGCCGAATGGCATGGTGATATAGCAGAAGCACCCGAATGGAGTGATGAAAGCTGTTTTGATTTCGTCGGGCCCATACAGACGGATCTGATGATACCCGGAATAAGCGTCTAGAAAAGACAATCTCTCGCACCCTGCGGTCAAGTCGACAATTTGGTCGATGCGAGGGAGAGGAAAATGATCTTTCGGGCAGGCCCGATTGATATGTTTGAAATCAATGCACATACGAAGGGAATTGTCCTTTTTGGGAACCATGATGACATTGGCGAGCCACTCGGAGTGGTATATCTCTCGGATGAACGCTGCTGCAAGGAGTCGAGCCACCTCTTCGCCAATGGCTTTCTTCTTCTGAACGGTGGACCGTCGAAGATGTTCCTTAACGGGTTTTGCTTTTGAATCGACTCTAAGGCGATGCTCAGCCAGTCCCCTGGGAACACCCGGCATGTCAGCTGGCTTCCATGCGAAGATGTCCCAGTTCTCACGGGGGAACTGGATGAGCGCTTCTTCCTATTTAGAGTCGAGTGTTGTGGAAATATGGGTCGGAGCTGCATTGGGGTCAGTCGGGTGGATGTGAACTGGCTTCGTCTCACCGGACGACTGAAATGCTGACTCCGTGGCGGGCTTCTTGGCCCGCAGTAAATCACTCGGATATGCATTCTTCTTGTATCCCTCTAGCTCTACCACTGTTATCTGGTCATCCGCAATCTTTGAGCCTTTCTAAAAACACTCTTCTGCTTTCTTCCGGTTGCCAGTGACGGTGATCATGCCTTTGGGCCCAGGCATCTTTAACTTGAGGTACACGTAACATGGTCGAGCCATGAAGCGGGCGTAGGCTGGTCTTCCCAAGATAGCGTGGTAGGCGCTCCGGAAATCCACGACTTCAAATGTCAGCTTCTCTTTGCGGAAATGCTTTGAGTCGCCGAACACCACATCCAGAGCTATTTGGCCAAGTGACTTAGCCTTCTTTCCTGGGATGACTCCATGAAAACTCATGTTGCTGGAACTGAGCCTGGACATCGGAATGCCCATTCCCTTGAGCGTCTTTGCATACAGTATATTCAACCCGCTGCCGCCATCCATCAATACCTTCGTCAGTCGAGTGCCTTCGATGACCGGGTCGACCACCAGCGCTTTCCTCCCAGGGGTGGCAATATGAGTAGGATGGTCAGACTGGTCGAAAGTAATGGGAGTTTGCGACTATCTCAGATAGTTTGGTGTCGCCGGGGCGACCATATTGACCTCACGGTTGATCACTTTCAGTCGACTTTTGCTCTCTACATCAGCAAAAATCATCAGAGTGGAGTTGACATGAGGGTACTCTCCATCACTGTCCTCCTTGTCCTCAGCCTTGTCCGACTCCTTCTCTTTGTCTTTCGGCTGTTTCCCTTGAAACTGCTGGATTAAGAGCCGACACTGGCGAGTGGTATGCTTTGGGTAGATGAAGTTACCCTCTTCGTCTTTCTTCGTGTGGATATGACACGGCAGATCCATCACATCATTACCTTCCTTATCTTTTACCTTCTTGGGGTTCCAAGATCCTTTGGGCTTCCCTTTGAATTTGCCCTGTGTCACGGCCAGAGCCTCCCCAGGAGCTGCTGGCTCGGGATTCCGCTTTTGCTTCCGACTGGAGTTTCCTTTATCCGACTGACTCGGCTTGTACTTGCCGCTCCGGAGTCGGTCCTCTTCTTCGCCGTTGGCGTACTTGGTGGCTATTTCCATCATCCGACTCAGGGTCATATCTCCAGTTCGACCAAACTTCAGGCTCAACTCTCTGTTCTTGACGCCATCCTTGAAGGCGCAAACCGCTTGATGGTCTGACACATTCTCTACAGTATGATGCAAAGTGATCCACCTCTGGATGTAATCCCTCAGTGTTTCACTCGACTTTTGTACACAAACTTGTAGCTCAGTCAATCCGGCAGGTCGCTTGCAAGTTCCCTCAAACGTCCTGATGAACACTCAAGAAAGATCTTCCCAGGTGTAAATGCTGCTGGGAGCTAACTGATTCAACCACGCCCTGGCCGAACCCTCTAGCATAAGTGGCAAATGCTTCATGGCCACCTCATCATTACCGCCACCAATCTGAACAGCCACTCGGTAGTCTTCGAGCCAAGTTTCAGGCTTAGACTCTCCGGTGAACTTACTCACCCCAGTCGCCAACCTGAAGTTGGGGGCTATCACTGCGGCTCTGATCGCTCTGCTAAAACATTCTAGACCTGAAACGTGGACTCGGCTGCTTGTGGGCACATCTCTGTCATGACCACCTCTATGAGCTCTGTTTCGGTCGACCAAACCTTGCACGATGATGGATCTCGCGTCAAAGCCTAGCTCTCTGGGGTTGACTGGAGCTCTCCGCCCAACACTGAGCTGGCGTCTGTCATCTTGCTGCCGATGGGCGTTAGACCCACTTCTCGGAGGAGGAGTGGGCACTCGACGCCTGTCATCACGATCCAATCGATCATCATAGTGGTCCCACCGGCCTTCACATCCCATGCGCCTCGGAGGCGACCTTGGACTGTGAGCCGACTGAACAGTATTCGCAGCGACGGATCAACTGTGAATCCTGTTGCGCGACTGTGACACAGCTGAATTTTGATCTCCTGCCGCCCGGAGCAAATCTCTGATCTGCATCAAGCCTCTTCCAACCTCTGACTGAGAGGGCTGAATTGACTCCGCTATGCGGGCTGCAGCTGCCAAATTCTGAATTGGGGTTCGATATACCTGAGTTGGTTGCGGAAAGAGCTGACGTCGGTTGGAGTTGGTCACTCGTTGACGCGCACGCTCGTCGAGTGCTCGCTGGAGGTTCTCTAGCCGAGTGCATTCAGCCAGGTTGGCTAAACGCACCTCTTCCAGGGCACGAGCCTCAGGTGTTTCTCCTGCAATGAGAGTATGCAGGGCATCCATGTTCCGGTGGTGAAGTTCTTCCCTCTGCTGGGAAGTGAGCGGCTCGGGTTGGTACTCTTCATGGGCTTGAGCGGGGACGTCCTCGTCGTCCATCCCGTCGCCGCGGGGGAAACCGGGAGGACTACGGGGCCCGTTGACCATCAGGACTTCCGCCGCTGGATCACTGCTATCGCACTCGGATGCAGTCTCTACGGAGCCAGTCGATAGGTCGAACAGGCCGTAGAGAGATTCGTCGGGCTCAATCGCCGCGACTTGGGTGGTGGCCGATTGGCGAGTCACTGCGTGTCTCACCCATCGCTGGAGCCTCGACCGACCGGAGCACTTGCGCTGGCGGGAGACAGGGAGGGAGGATGGCGCAGGAGTCGACCGGTATGGGGTCGACGGCTGCCGCAGCAAGACGCCGCGGACACACGCCCGAAAGTGCGTCGCCCCGCGGACGGGGAGCGCGTCGATGTCGAGTGGTGCCTCCTGGAGCCAAGCGGAGTCGTCGGCGATGAAAGTGAGTGCACCGAGACGGATCTCGTGGCCCTCGACCAGAGCTCTGCTGGAAACCATGATGAAGGCGAACGGACAAATTGCAACTTCTCCAAAAAAGTCGCTAAGACACCTGCCCCATGGTGGGCGCCAACTGTCGTGGTTCTAAGTCTGACAGCAGAATGGGGGGTAGGTATGGAGAGGCAAGATCCTAGCTATGGAGAAGTTGTACACACGAGTGTTTAGCGAGTTCGGGCCCTTCTCGGAGGAAGTAACAGCCCTACGTCTCGGAGCCCGGAGGCGGTCGACTGATTTCTGTGTATATGAGTTACATGGGTGCGAACCCTTCTAACAGTGGAGGGGGGTGGCTTATATAGAGGACGCCAAGACCCCAGCCAGCCCACGTTAGTAGAGGGTTAAAGTACATTAAGGTCTGGCATTACTGGTAACGCTCTACATAAAGTGCCATCATGACCATTAAGACTACTTAATTACAGACGGTTTGGATGTAGAGTAGATCCTGAACTTCTGATGGTCGAGTGAGTCTTCATGGTCGAGTGTCTTCTAGCCGGTCGAGTGGAGCCTCTCTTGGTCGACTGGAAGGTAGCTTCGTCTAAGGATGTCCTTGGGCATGGTATCCTGGATAGGTCCATGACCCTACCCTAGGTACATAACATCATCAGGTATCACGTCTGTGACAAGTAGACCGACTCCTGCCTGCATCTACTACTATTACTCCACACAGCGACCGCTATCCAGCATGCATCTAGAGCATTAAGTTCATAAGAACAGAGTAACGCATTAAGAAAGATGACATGATGTAGAGGGATAAACTCATGCAATATGATATAAACCCCATCTTTTTATCCTCGATGGCAACAATACAATACGTGCCTTGCTGCCCCTACTGTCACTGGGAAAGGACACCGCAAGATTGAACCCAAAGCTAAGCACTTCTCTCATGGCAAGAAAGATCAATCTAGTAGGCCAAACCAAACTGATAATTTGAAGAGACTTGCAAAGATAACTTAATCACACATAAAAGAATTTAGAGGAGATTCAAATATTTCTCATAGATAAACTTGATCATAAACCCACAATTCATTGGATCTCGACAAACACACCGCAAAAAGAGTTACATCAAATAGATCTCCAAGAAGATCGAGGAGAACTTTGTATTGATATTTAAAGAGAGAGAAGAAGCCATCTAGCTAATAACTATGGACCCGAAGGTCTGTGGTAAACTACTCACAACTCATCGGAAGGGCCTTGGAGATGATGTAGAGGCCCTCCGTGGTCCATTCCCCCTCCGGCAGAGCGCCGACGAAGGCTCCAAGACGGGATCCCGCATATACAGAAGGTTGCGGCGGTGGAAATAGTTTTTCGTGGCGCTCCTTGATGTTTTCAGGGTACATGGGTATATATAGGAGGAAGAAGTAGGTCGGTGGACGCTCGAGGGGCCCACGAGGGTGGGGGGCGCGCCCACTTCCAAGGGGCGCGCCGGGCACCCTCGTGGCCGCCTCCTCTGTTGCTTGACGTCCACTCCAAGTCCCCTGGATCACGTTTGTTCCAAAAAGATTGCTCTGGAAGGTTTCATTCCGTTTGGACTCCGTTTGATATTACTTTTCTTCGAAACACTGAAATAGGCAAAAAAAACAGCAATTCGGGCTGGGCCTCCGGTTAGTAGGTTAGTCTAAAAAATGATATAAAAGTGTAAAGTAAAGCCCATAAACATCCAAAACAGGTAATATAATAGCATGGAACAATAAAAAATTATAGATACGTTGGAGACGTATCAGTGACACCTTGATCTCCATCGTAGCGTCGTGGTCATCTCGCCAACTATTGCTTCTACGACTATCACTACCGCTTAGTGACAAAGTAAAGCAATTACATGGCGTTTGTATTTCATACAATAAAGCGATACCATAAGGCTCCTGCCAGTTGCCGATAACTTCTATTCCCTCCGTTCGGAATTAGTTGTTGCAAAAACGGATGTATCTAGATGTATTTTAGTTCTAGATACATCCATTTCCGAGACAAGTAATTCCGAACGGAGGGAGTACAAAACATGATCATCTCATACAACAATGTATATCACATCATGTCTTGACCATATCACATCACAACATACCCTGCAAAAACAAGTTAGACGTCCTCTACTTTGTTGTTGCAAGTTTTACGTGGCTGCTATGGGCTTTTAGCAAGAACCGTACTTACCTACGACACAAAACCACAATGGTGATTTATCAAGTTTGCTATTTTAACCTTCACAAGGACCGGTCATAGTCAAATTCGATTCAACTAAAGTAGGAGAAACAGACACCCGCCAGCCACCTTTATGCAAAACTAGTTGTATGTCTGTAGGTGGAACCGGTCTCATGAACGTGGTCATGTAAGGTTGGTCCGGACTGCTTCATCCAACAATATCGCCGAATCAAAATAAGACATTGGTGGTAAGCAGTATGACGATCACCACCCACAACTCTTTGTGTTCTACTCGTGCATATCATCTACGCATAGACCTGACTCGGATGCCACTGTTGGGTAATGCAACATGCAATTTCGAAACATTTCCTACGCTTTGCCGGCCGGCCCTTCGACGACGGTGATGCCGGGGTGGGCGGGAGGTGGGGGCCGAACCGGTGGCGGCTATGGTTCCCCCGAGTCGCCTCGCTCGGGCGACGCGGGGGACGAAGGGCCTTATTTGTTAACCTCAAGTTGTACATCTGCCCATCCGTTGCCTGGTGGTGTATTGTAGTTTTTCTCTCTTCATATATGTATTTTGCACTCCACCTTGTGGCTAACAAATGAGTTGTACATATTCTTTTTGAACACAATAGAATCACAGTTGGTCATGTATACACTCATCCGTATGAACGAACCACATACACATACCCTACTAATACGAGCACCTCTGAAATATTGAGTCGGCACATTAAGTTTGACAAAATCACCATAGATGTGTTGCAATTGATGAGAACGTCTCCTCTTCGGGACAAATATCGTCAAATAAATAAATAAAAACACGCGCACTAGTGTTAGATCTACAACTTGAATCCTAGTGGGTTGGTTCCTCCATAGGGAAGCAAACCAACTGAGCATATATTGGAGTGTTAAAATATACGTGTCGAATATATGTGTATGTGTCAGGTTTCAATTGGACTTGTAATTAGCAGATGGTTAGGTGTTTCAGTTGATCAGTTTAACTTCGCAAGAACCTTTAAGAACAGACTGCAGCGACAGATTTGACACATTTATTGATTTTCTAATACTTCCTGGAAATTATGAACAATTTATAGATTCTGATTCTTTTTCAAGACACAAAATACATTTTTAAAAAGGCGAACATTTTTCAAAACATTTTTCAAAAAACATAAATAAAATGAACAAAAATAAATAAATTCTGACATACTTTCAAACGCGAACAATTTTTGGAAATTCCAAAGATTTTTATGAAAACAAGAACACATTCGGAATACAAACTTCTTTATGGGAAAAACAAACAAATATTAAAAACTTGACGAATTTTTGAAATCCAAAACATTATTTTTGAATAAGTGAACAAACTTTCAAGCTTTTGAACTTTTAGAAAAGTATGATTTTTTTTTGGAAATGCAAACACTTTTCAGTTAGAGAACACATTCTGTAATGGTGAACATTTGTTTGAATATGAGAACAAATTTTGTACTCTTGAACCTTTTTTTGAAATTCTGAACAAAATTTCAGAAAATGCGAACATTGTGTAAAATACTGATTTTTTTTAATTTATAACTGTTTGTAAAAGAAACAAAAGAGATAAAAGACAAAAAAGAAATAGAAAACCAAAAAGAGAAAAAAAAACAGAAAATCCCAGAAACTAATCTGTTCAGGAATCCTCTGAAACCGATAAAAGCCGGCCTGGAACAAGGTTTCCAAGACCGGAAACCTGCTTAGGGCTGTAAAATGGGCCGGCCCACTCGGCCGTTCGCCTCACACCTTTACAAACATTTAAAATTTTGTTCACATTGTTTAAAGTTTGTCCGCATTTCCAAAAAAAATTTATGTTCGTTTTCTACAAAAATGTTTGAAGTTTAGAAATGTTTTCATAATGTGTTTGCTTTTACCAATGTAGGTATTCTAAAAAATCTAAATTTCGAAATATGTTCCCTTTTTTATAGTACCAGGCTCGCTACAATAGCCGAGCCTTTGTACCACACTTATGGGCCGACACAGTTAGTCACCTATTGAGCGCATATAGGAGGTCCCAGCTAGGGCATCCACGGATGCCAAAGGCACAGGCTGTACAGACTAGAACTGAACATGCATGAGGATTTGTTAAGAAAAAAGTCTATGAGATAGTATCTGGTCGGGGGGTAGCAGTTGGATCACGTTGTGTAAGAAAAAGAAAGAAATGGTAGTATTAGTCTGGGAGGCCACATAATGTTTTGTTTTGAAAAGAGGGGAAAAAAAACCTCGGCCTTTGCATTGAGTGATGCACGCAACCATGTATTATTAATTATGCATGGTGCGGAACTAATCCTCCTACAAGGAGAAAAAACCTTGAGGCCATCCACGTGCCTCGGGACAACATCTCCTAGTTGTATCACAAAATCTACAATGACATATTAGCAGATAAAGGATGCAACACTTCAAGACAACATCTTCAGGAAGGAATTTTCGCTTGAGGGCCAATGTTGGCCGGTCCAAATAGATGCTAGACCAAGGGCTATTACCCTGAAGCTGATCTTCGAAGCAACACCTTCAACAAGGTAACAACATGCGGTCGTTGACGTTGCCTAATCAAGCCAAAAGGGAAGATTATGAGTTTTATCAAGGCTGCGAGGGACTATAATTTGTTTACTATAAATGACTTTGTACATGGATTGTGTATCAGATGGCAACTGGTTATGACAAGAAGTCGTAGGATCATGTTCTACGGGGCATATAGCAATTCATGGTGATGTGTTGGGCTGATATTGCACAAGGTGGGGCATGCTTACAATCGAACAAGTTCGGCCGGGATCACACATATAAGGGGTGTGGCCCGAACAGTCTGGTAGATCGACAGAGATGTTGGTCGGAATAGAAGATGATGGTGGTTTTAGCGACGACGACATAGGGGCATGATGCTGATGGTCGTCAAATTTGGGCGTGGAAACATGTGGCACATGTCTGAGGGCTTGTGTGCTTCGACATGACGATGGTGTGAGCAGAGTTAGATTCAAGATGGTGCACATGGGAGCTTGAAGGCGGCGGGCACGGGGTGACACGTACAAAAACCATGGAGTCATGTTGAAGGTGAAGCAGGAGTATGATGGGAATACTATGACATAAGACGTCAAAGAGTCGAAGCCTATTTCAAGAGAAAAAGCGAGTTACATGTTGTTTAGGCTGGAGATCAATGGTATGAGGGATACGTGAAGTTCTACATAAGTTGGTGATAATAGGTGGTTCTCTACTGTTAGGGTTGAGGTGGTGTGGGTTCATGACCGAGTATACTCGGCCAGGACAGCAGAGGCTTCATGCAGTGATAGCGCGCGAGGCATGCGGTAAGCATAGGATAGGGCGACAGACCAAGGCACTGGTGGTCACACAAAGTGTGATGATAGTGTTGAAGCAGTGTTGGTGAGTACCAGATTCAAGTTCGTGACAAGAACTATGGAGTTCGGCTTGTCAAGTGGATGAGAGTTGATAATGGAGAATCTGATAAAGTGATGAAAAATCTAAAAAATAACAAAGCTTGGAAAGTACTCTCTCTGTAAAGAAATATAAGATCTTTTAATCTGTCCAGAAAAGAATGAGACAGCTGTGAATTCGATTCGAGACGAGTAAAGGCAGCAAAAAATTCTTTCAAGTTCAGACATACGGTCAACAATAGCGATGATGGTGAGTTCAGAATTCTTATATGTGATGTCCAATATGCGAGTTGTTCACTTTCATGCATATCAAGGAATAAGCTACCAGGGTGACTTACATCGATGTTGTTGGATATGGTGACTTTATGGTCCATGTGTGATAGTGTTAGATTGATACTCCGGGAGATTGGGAACACTAAACAAGTGTACAAGAACTTAATTTCATCAGAGTTTTGATTATTATGGACAAAAAGAAGGGACTACAATTGCAGCTGGAGTCTTCTGACATCAAAGGAGTGGCAGCGGAGTTCATGATTAATGGTTCAAGTCTAAGATACACGGAGGTTCGTACATGGTGATTTAAGGTGGCGAGGACATATTCGCCAAGGTGGAGTCTTAAAATATGTGTAGAATACATATGCACATGTCAGGCTACGGTTGGACTTGTAATTAGCGGAGGGTTAGAAGTCGAAAACGAATATTTCGGGCTTATTATATAAGCGCACCGGAGGGTTGCCAAATAGACATAAGCTGGTGGCCCGTGGCAAGGGTGTCCGGACCAGCTATGAAGGATGGTTGGATGGCCTCAGTAGGCTTGTCGTCGATTGTATAAATATGATTTGATTCATGGGGATGAGCATTCATAGTCATGCCTGGGATATAGCCACATTGATGAATCTTCTTAACAAATCACGGTATCATGCTCGTTACTTTTGTGATTTCTTCCTCAGATTATTCTAACAGAACTACATAGATGAATGCACCTCAAGATAAGGGGGGACGTAGAGATCTCCCTGCCATGTTCCTGAAATCCATTCTACATGTATATACTTTAGTTAAATGTCATCTTGCCGACATACATTCATATTTCTACTATGCAATCGTATCCTATACTGTATAATTAATTGACCAGTAGTAGATATGTGCACGATCATCCTAATTGACATTACCGGGGATCAGCAGCCGGCCAGCTTAGGTCAATGGTTTTTAGTCAACTTCTCAATTTATTCTAGTTTTCTCTTTGGTCAGATGTCAGATGCGAATTATCACCTGAACCTGCAAGGGATCCCTCCATGCAATGCATGTACTCAGATTCCCTTGTATTTTTTTTTTGTGGGCAAGGTGGTTCGGTGATGTAGAGACAATAGACATTTTGAGATTTCGGTTTAAGTATACACATCTATCGGTAGGACATGTGTAAAGCAGAGTAAAATGTATTACTAGTTTGTCAACTCTGAATATGATACACTTGTCCGACCATTCTTGTTAACAGGTCCGTCTACACATAAGTTGATAGAAATTTTCTTTTGTCTAAATGATAATCCCAGCTGCGGTTGTTGTTTTACCTTATCAGTTGCGACAGCTGAACACTATTTTCATTTTTCTTCTTTTGTGTTTGCATATGGATACTGCTTTGTGTCTTTGTTCCTTTTCATTATTTGATATTTGAACCCGATCCATTTTGTGGTTGTATGGAAAAGAATTTTTTTCAAGAATCCCAACTTATACTGATCTATCATTCATTCCCTCCATCCTTGCGCGAGTCTCTACACAGAAACATCAGAACCAGTATCTGGTTTTATAACGAAGAGACCAAATTAGACAATATTTGAGGGACGAAAACAATTTTTTGTTGTAAAGTACTCCCTTTGTCCGGAAATACTTGTCATCAAAATGGATAAAAGGGGTTGTATCTAGACATATTTTAGTTCTAGATACATCTCTTTTTACCCATTTTGATGACAAGTATTTTCGGACGAAGGGAGTAGGACATAAGAGAAACTATAATTGAGTTGCCAGATCGCATATGGAGGTTTGGGCGGCCATTTGCAAACACATGGTTGCCATATGGGGCATCCATAGTCTTTTTTACATCAATTACAAAATGCACACACACTCAATTTTAGAGAGTAAATACACTGATTTGAGATAACATTCATTATAAAGTGGTCACAAAAGGGTTAAAAAGTTGATTAGTGACATTTTTTTTACTAAAATGACGACTTCCACGTCTTGTGAGAAGCACTAGTTGCTCCCCGCCATGAAGACGGGAGCACACAGTGGACACTATGCTCTGCTTGGGCAAGTCCTCGCCTGCACGTGCGGGACCTGCACATAGTTGTGATGGATATCCCGAACAATAGAGTGTGTTATGGGATTCTAGTCCGACCACTCATCCTCATGCGCGGTATCCTGCTGCGCGGCATCCTCCATCGCTCGGCGATGCCACTCCTGCTCCTCGGCGGTAAGTTTCTCCTTCTCCAACGCTTTCTCCTCGTCCAAGATCTGCTCCTCCTCCAAGAGCGCGACCCAGTCCAGCCATGGTGGAAATGTCATGGCGACGGGGAGAGAGAAAGTGTCTATCGGTAGTTGTGTTGGAAGTGGATTTTCTGAGCTATTTGGTCATGGTGGTGACTTTTTCATAGCCACGGGCGGCGGGTGGCGGAAAAACATGGCAGGAAACATGGCTAGGGTGGCTCTGGGCAGTTGACACGCAACGGCTGCCAGTAATTAGCATGCTTCTCGGTGCCATATCAATCTGGGTGTCTACGCCATTGGCAGGGAGAGGAGATGGGCCGAGAGGAAGGGTAAGGAGGGAGGTCAAATTCCCTCCTACGCGATTCGTTGGTGGATGGCGCACCCTCCAAAACAATGCCCACATCCTTCAAATATGAAGGCTCACAGGTTCGATACGGAGCCCTCTTCATAAATGTGCCGACTCGGAACCGGATGACGACTGTGCTAGAGTGGCCATTTTGGTCAAAATCACCATATTGGCAGTTATTATGATGAACGGGCCAATATGATGAGTCTGTCAGAGTTGTTTTAAGTAAGCGATAGAGAATATGATTCAGGCAACAAATTAATTTGAAACTAGAGAACATTCACACATGCCCCTGTTAGCAACCCTGGGGTTTTGCTTCGTTTTCATTGAGCGATAGCTTGTTCCTCCTAGCCATCCATCACTCGTCAATTTAGGAGTAAATCATATAGGGAACAGTTATCTTCAGCTTGTCCAGTAGTACCTTGCAAAATGATGGATGGTACTTGGAGGTATCTAGAATTTTTCAAAGAGTTCGACAAAACTTTGCATCTTCTTCTTCATCCATCTGTCTTCTTGGTCGAATTCATCTCTTTCCTTTTTCTTTTTGAGATAAAAGTGACTTGTGGTTTTTTGAGATCGAGATGACTTAGTGGGTGGCCTTGTTGCATTGCTTCAGAAGTCAAAATTATTTTTATATGTACTCCACCTGCCTATGTGGATATACTTATGGACCTAACAATACTGGGAAACTTTAATACTATTTGACCAGATTCATGTTCTATTTAACCAGATTCTCCACGTCCTGGAAGATACTGCACCAAAACCTGAAGATCATTTCTAATGACAAGGACGACCAAACAAATCTCTCGGATCAATTCAATATTCCTAGCTTCCTTTGTTTTTCTGATGACTATCTCTCTGAATTTATTTATAGTCTGATCATTTTCTACCTTGCTTGACTAACCCAGTTCGATCCACATGCATGTTCCTTGCTTAATTAATAAAGTATGTATTTCCTCTAAGTCAGAGCTTTGAAACTAAATATAAACGCCAGTCAAATGCATGCATACATATTATTTTTTTTCTCAGTAAAAACAAATAATTACCTCGGAATTGGTCACAATCTAGCTAAGGATGTCGTACAAACTTGTTTTGGGATATTAAGAATGTTGTACAAACTTGGAAATTGTTCATAACATTTGGAGGAATATATCATAACGTTCTTACATGTATATACTTCAGTGAAATTCCATCTTGCTAGCATACATCCATATTTCTACTATGCAATCATATCATATAAATAATTAATTGATCAGTAGTAGATATGTGCACGAACCTCATTGGCATTACCGGATCAGCAGCCGGCCGGCTTAGGTCAATGGTTTGTTTTTAGTCAACGTCTCAATTTATTCTAGTTTTCTTTTTGGTCAGATGTCAGATGCGAATTATCAGCTGAACCTGGAAATGATCCCTCCGTGCAATGCATGTACTCAGATTTCCTTGATTTCCTTGTCTTTATTTTGTGTGTGCAAGGTGGTTAGGTGATGTAGAGACAATAAAGCATTTCGAGATTTTGGTTTAACTATACGCATCCATCGGTAGGACATGTGTAAAGCAGAGCAAAATGTATTACTGGTTTGTCAACTCTGAATGTGATACACTTGCCTCTCAATTCTTAGTTTTTTTCTGTGGGTCAATTTTCGATCTATTCATCTTGAATCATGGTATATATCTAGAATTTTTCAAAGCGTCTGAATTATTTTTGCCCTCGTAAATGACATCTTCTTCACCCATCGTCTTCTTGGTCGTATTCATCTTCCTTTTCTGTTTGAGATGAGAGTGACTTGTGGTTTTTTGAGATGGAGATGACTTAGTGGTTGGCCTTGTTGCGTTGCTTCAAAAGTCAAATTTAGTTTTCTGTTTGCTTCATTTCCCTATGTGTATATACTTATGGACCTAACGGCATCTCCAACGCCATCCTAGGAGCAAATCCAACGGGACGACCCATTTCGTCCGCCCTCCGCCGCCGTCTGTTTAGGTCGGCGCGGACATAAAAAGCGGCCTAACGCGTCGATCCAAACGGACGCGCGTCCGCGGGCGACCCATTCCCGGCTCATTTTTGAGCCGGATTTGCGTCGGCGCGGACACGTGACGGACGCGCGCACGCTCGCCTTCTCCTTCCCCGGGCCCGCTGGTCGGTGACACACAGACCTCCCTCCATCCAACAGCAATCCTTGCCCGCCTCTTTCGTCGCCGACGCCGCCGCCCATTTTTGTCGGCGACTTTGCCAGCTGCCTGCGCCCCCACATCCGCCCAGCAACGCCGCCCACTCCCACGTCGTCTGCCGCCGCCGTCTTGCCGCCGGGGAGCCGAGTGCTTCCCACCCCCAGCGCCCCTCCAACCACACAGCCGCCCCCGGCCAAGAAGCCCCCTCGCCGCCCGGCCAGATCCTCACTGGCACGCTCGTCGGACGCCGGCCCACTCATCGGACGCCGGTAGGGCAGCTAGCTGGTCCGTGCGCGCCACGACTCCCTTCGCCGGTCGTCTCCTTGATCGACGCCCGCAAGCTGTTCGACAGTTTGCCAAGGTACAAAATGGACTCCGCCGACGAGTGCTAGGAAGGATGCCGAGCGTTCCTTTGGTGTTTTGCAATCTCGATGGGGCATCGTTCGGTATCTTGCTAATACCTGAAGCATGCAGAAACTGTGGGAGGTGATGACTGCTTGTGTGATCATGCATAATATGATAGTAGAAGACGAGCGCCCGGAACGTCTGTATGATCAAGGGTTTCAGTTTGAGGGTGAGAATGTTGTGCCTGAGCATGGAGGAGCGGTAACGTTTGAACAGTTCACCCAATTTCATCAAGACATGCGTGATTGGGAAACTCGCGTGCAACTGCGAAATGATTTGGTTGAGCATATGTGGGCTCATGTTGGCAACCAATAGACGTATCTTCTTTTATTCATTTGCAAAACTATGTGAGACATTTTTTTTCATTCGGCTTGTAATAACTATGCTATTTTATTCGGTCCAAAACTATGTTATTTGATTCAAACTATGCAAATTCATGCAAAAAATAGGGGGGCCAGCCGGCCACGCCGGCACATATGGGTCGTCGCATTGGGCGCACTGCCGACCCATATCTAAAACAGGGCGAACACCGGGCGGGCGGCCCACCCAAACGGACAAAAAGCGGACGAAATCGCCATTCGTTTGGGTCTCCCCATTGGAGTTGCTCTAACGTCCATATGTTTGAACCGCGGAAGCCATCCAAGGTGATCCTGTGTCTATCCGCGGCTCGGTTCCAACGTACTTTCTCCTGCAAATCGGAGAAAAACGTGGGGGGCATTACGGGCGTCCAGATAGCATCCAAGCCTGCTTCTGACCGCCCTGGTCCACCCAAACCCCCTCCATTGAACATGCGCGCTTCCCGCCTGAAACGGTCAGCGCCGCTCCAGAGCGTCATTGCCCGCATTCATGCCCGGTCAGAGTGGACGCGACCGCTCAGTGACGCCGGCATTGAAGCGGTGCATAGCACGAGAGAGCGCAGCCCGCGCCGCTTCCCAGTGTAGGTGACTGCCCCGCGTTCAAACGACATAACGACCGCCAGTCCACCCTTCTGCCACCCACAATAATGACATGTGGTCGCTGAGGCGGCAACTCCAGCGTCACCCGTCCGTCCTCTGCCGCCCACCATTATAAACTGCTGCCCCGACCCCAAGTCATCCACCTCCGTTCCCTCTCTGCACCACTCCCACCATGGATTCCTCCCGCGCCAAAGCTCTCTGGGACGGGCTGACGCCGGACCAGGAGAAGGAGATGGCCGCCATTGCTGCCGGCTGGCTGGCTGGCAGGCAGTCGAAGGACGACGACGTCCCAATGGAGGACAGGGCCACCGACGAGCCAGAGCTACCCTCCTCTCCCGTGCCACCCTCCTCCTCCTTCATGCCACCCTTGCCGGTCCATTGCACCATGACCATCGGCGAGGCCCGTGCCCATTACATTGACATGGTGTAGGAGGAGCGGGAGGAGCAGTTTCGGGAGGTGCAGGCCGACGCCACCCACACCCACCAACCCATCTAGGAGAACTTGCAGGCGGAGGAGTGGCTCGCCGCTGGCAGGGCGGACGTGGCAGAGCAAGCGGCGTTGCTCGACTCCTACCGCTCCACCCGCGAGATTCGTCTCACCCGCCAGCGGGCGGCAGAACTGGCGGCCGCCTACAAGGAGTGTGACGAGGCGGGCAAGGCGGTGTACGACGAGGACGACATCGCCGGATCTGCCGAGGCTGCTCCCGCCACCAGGACCACGAAGCCGGCACGTCAGCTGGCGTCACCGGCAACGAGAAATAGTAGTGAACGGTAGGTCGCCGCCGCTCGGGTCCCAAGACGGCCACCGTTCCTCCCTCCCATCGACGCCAAGTTTGGTGGGCTGAGCATCGTCGGCCAATTAGTTGCTTGGCGGCAACGTGGAGGCGGACAACTTCAGTTCCCGGGGCTCCGAAGACAAGGTGACAGAGGCGGAGCTGGAGGAGGCGAAGCTTCATTTTGGGGCTCATGGCCGGAGATGAGGAACGGGCGCGGTGATATTTTAGTTTAGGTATTGTACCTCTAGAGTCGGACGAGCACCGCTTTTAGTTGAACTATGTTCGAAATGTAATGAATTCCGTCATGATTATAGAAAATCTAATGAAAATCCGCCGTGTTTGCATGAACTTCGTTCAGTTTTACTATGAAAATTTGGCCATGTTTGCATGAGTTGCGTCCGGTTGTTCGGATAGTATTTACAATGTATGCGGCCAGCGTTGGATGGCGACGTCCC